>NW_012156440.1:172322-229317 GCF_000151545.1 Saprolegnia parasitica CBS 223.65
ACGGGACTCCGTGGAGGCAGGGCGACCGCGCCAGCGGGGCGAAAGCACGGGAGGGCCAGCGACGTCTCATCTCCTTGACGGCCGCCGGGGACTCGACGGGCCTGAATCGTCGAGGGGCATTGAGTGCCGAGCGCGCGAAGAGCGGCGCCATCGGCGCGACCACCGACCGCTGCCAGCGACCAGCACTTACACAGCAAAGGACGTAAGACACAGAGCACACAGCACGCCGGAGCGCGCCGTGGCCCTGCGGGCGACCTTGGAATGGCGTCACCCAAATCCAGCCAAAAATCTCAAGCTCACACAAGTGTAAAAGAAGGGACTTGACATCTTGGCCAAGAATCGAGCCCAAGAACGACTCGGACGACGAGTCCAAACGCAAAAAGCGCGCCGTCGGTGAAGATCATCCTTTCGTCGTCGGCAAGAAGATGGCGGAAGCCGCCAAAAAGGCTAAGGTCCGGAAGGAGGCCGACCACGATGATGATCCTGGCGAGTTCAAGAAGCGGCAGAAGGCCAAGGGTGCTGCGGCGAAGAGAAGCACACGCTCCGCGATTGTACCAAGGAGACGAGTACGCAGCGGAAGGAGGCTGTGAAGCGCAGCTCGATCAAACCCGGAAAGGCGCCCTAGAAGGTGGACATTTGAATAGATTGCCATAAGTCCACAACGTGTATGACTTACTCGTGATATTGTGAGCGAGAGGGTCATCGTAGAGTCTACAGCTGTCCTGTAACGGCAAGCTATCTTGTGATAGCCGTCTCCCAGTGGGGTGTAGCTGTCGTGTGATGGCTACCGCACAAGAGGTCAGAGGTATGGTGCGTGGTATGACCGTATCCGCCTTGCTCCGAACGCCAGGCAAAGGGAGGCAGTACACCGGCGTGTGTACTAACAGGCAAACAGGGAACTAACACTAACTGACTGCTGGAGCTCTGGCCACGGGCTCCTATACAGTCCTATCCTAACGGTTTCTCGGTAGGACTATCTTACTGATAGAATGATACAAACACATCTCCGTGTCTCGCTCGACCTAGTGGTTGTACAGCTGTGCAGATACAAATATCCAGTGCTCAACCACTGTATGAGGCGTCTACTGCCACACACCCTCTGTTGAGGCAGGTCGTCGATCTTCTTGTGGACGGCAACCAGATTTGCATGAGCAGCAGCCATCGTGCTGACGACATAAGGCTTTATCTAGTCTTCTTGACGGACGAGCTCACCATCGAAGTAGCGGACTACAATGTCCAAGATGGTAGCAGGCACATGCCCCGTGAAAGCTTGCGTCGGGCACACGCCACCAAGCGACTCGGCTGGCGTCTGGTTGAGGTTGACTTGAACCAGCGGTAAGAGATACCCCTACTGCTCAAGGTTCAGTTGGTACTTGCGCAGCATAACCCGTAAGACTTGGAGAATATCGCGGTTCAAGCGCCCGACGGTACCATTGCGCCACAGCTGTAGGTCCAAATAAACTGGTCATCGACTTTGTAGGCTTGAGCCAGCGCTGCAACCACTTGGTTCTTGAAGTGACTGCCTTGGTCCGACGCCCACACGAGCGGCAAGCGAAACCGCGTAGCCCAGTGCATCAAAGCGTCCACGACCGAGGCCGCGTCCGCCATGAGACACACCACGAGCTCGCAATAGTGCGTCAAGTCGTCTTTGAGCACGAGCACGTACTTGGATCCCTTGAACGAGTCACCCAAATAGAGGAAGTCAAAGTGGATACCTTCGTTAGGACGATTGGCATGCCAGATCTGGCTGTGCGGGCGCTGAATCACGCGCCCACCCTTTACGTGAGGCCAAAGCAAGCACTGATTCATGAAGGCCGTCAGCTTGACGTCCAGTTGATGAAGTCTAAAGAGCCGCTTCAAATGCATCTTCATCGCAAACTTGCTGCGGTGGCCCATCGGTCCACAATGCGCAACAGTAAAGAGCCGCTGCTCCAAAGCCAAGGCGTCACTGGGGATTTATATGACATCCTTGTCGGCCGACATGTCCGGTACGGCGTCTTGTCTCTGTGCAACCTTGATGTCGAACAACCTCGGCCACTTAAACACTCCTCGTCCAGAGGATGCAGCTTCCGCTCTTGGGCAACGTCTTCTTCCCCTTCTTCTTCGACTTGATCAGACGAAGCAAACGGGCTTGCTCGTGCTCATTTTCTTCCACCTTGGCTGCAACTTGTGGCCGCGAACGCTTCACGGCCTTGTCTTTCGCATGGCCCCATCGCGAAATCATGCCTGTTCAGGCGTTGTGCTCGCCATTGATATGCTCGATCGTGTAGGGGTATTGCGTAATGTAGCTGGCCCATCGCGCCAGCTTGCCACGCTGACCGGGTTTCCATTCTCGGCCGGGTGCAAAAGCATTAATATGGTTCTTGCGGTCGGTGAAGATGCGGAATCCACGTGGCCGCATGAGAAGGTACTCAAATTTGAGGCATGCCTTGATGATCGGACATGCCTCTTACTCGATCACGCTCGACTTGCGCTGAGCAGTCTTCCATACGAAGCAATACGTTCCGCATCTTGGCGAACACCTTGGCCGCTGATCTAGCGACCGCGCCATTTGAGCTCCTTGTAGAGCTTACACTTGTTGGGGTTGAGCTTAAGGTTGTACATCTGGCACATCGCAAAAAAGCGATAAAAGGAGTCAAGAACGTTGTCGATGGTCTTGGCAAAGTCCAAAACGTCGTCAATCGAGACGAGCGAACATACGTCGAGGAGCCCTTCCCCGTCTGCCGTGTTTACCATCGTGTTCCAGAAGAACAACGCCAAGTCCACACGTCCTTGCATGACGCGGGTGGGCGTGTCCAGCAAAACGAAAGGACCCCATGACACCGCTTCGCTAGCGCTTCGCCGGCGGCATCTGCCAGAAGCCCTTGAGCAAATCAAAGATGCCAAAGAGCTGCACGTCCTTGAGCTTGCCCATGATGACCGACGAGAACGGCATGAACGCCACCATGGGCACCGTCATTGCTTGACGCGTCGGTAGTCGATCGTAAGCCGAAAGTAACGCAAACAGTCTCCGTCGTACCATTCATTGAAAGGCTTGCTGATGGCCGTGCCCTCCGGCTTCGACACGGGGTTGGTCGGGCTGCAGAACGCTGATCCGTTGTTCTTCTCGATCACGCCATCCCGCTAAAGTTGACGACCGAACATATGGAAGAAGCGCTCCTGGTACGGGTTGAGCTTGCGACCCTTACAGCTGCACGGGCTCGCATCCATCATGAGCTTGATGTCCATCGGCTCGACGTCTGCTGGTGGGTCCGTGCCGCGAAAGACTGTGCGCCAAATCTCGTAGATCTTGACGATCTTCGCGAGTCGTTCAAAGCCCTCCGCAGGGAAGCCTTCCAAGATCGAGCGAGCCAGCATGCTCTCATTGCAGCAGCTTCTTCTTGATCGAGACGGTCCGTGTCAAGCGTGTCGTCCACCCGCATCGTATTGAGCTCCACAGCGAGGCCTTCGAGGTCGTTGTCTTCACGCCAAAGATCGTTTCCGTCATCCGGGCTGACCGAAGGAAACTTGCTCAAGGAGACGTTCGAGATCGATTCCGAGCATCACCAGCACGTCGTTCGACACCAGATACTCGTCGCCCTCGTCGACAACGTAGCACGCGTGCAAACCAGGCATGTGGACGGGATCGGCAGCCGTGTGGAGCTGCAGACGCAACGGAACCTTCTTGTCCTGCTGCAACGCCGTCTTACCCACAGCCACCCCAAGCTGAGGTTGGTTCAAGTTGATGACTTCAAGGTCGGGCATCTTCTGCTTGAGCTGCTCAACCATCTTGACGGGAAGATGTTCAGACCGCAACCACTATCCGGCATACAAGACAAGTCGAGAACGCTGTTGAGCGTCAAAATCATGTGATTTTCACTTCCCGCGAGGAACTGACCGAGTCGGGAGAACGCTTTGAGGCGACTCAGCTTGGTCTTCTTTGTGTCGCCGCCACCGTTGCCGCCTTGCTCGCTGCCGCCGCCGCCGCGATTACCGCCTTTCCAGTTTTGTTTGATGGCAGCTTCTTTCTGTTTTGCGTTCGCACTCGGGCAGTCTCGCTATTTGTGCTTCTTGCTGCTGCAGTGCCAGCACGGACGTTCCTTCCCTTCGTCCTTGCTGTCCTTCTGCACTGACGGCTTGGTGTCCTTCAGCTTGAACTTGCGCCTCTGCTGTTCTTCTTCGTCGTCGGACGACTTCTTGTCGCGAAGGTGCTTTGTCTTGGGGCTCCACGACTTGCAGAGAAGCGCTCACTTCAGGAAGATCTTTCCGAGGTGCCTGAGGTTAGCATGCTCCTTGACCGCCATCTTTTCATCCATCAGCTGCTTCACGTCCGTCTGTCGTTCTTGCGGACGGATCCGTTCGACAAGCGTCTCGAGGACCTTGGCCTTGGGCTTGCCGTTCTCGAGCTTCTCGGTGAGGCCATGCTCTTCAATCATATGCGAGACCTTGAAAACAAAGCTGTTGACCCGCTCTTCGATATCTTCATTGTTGTGGTCGAGGGCGAGCGAGGTGAAACCTTGCCGTACGTCAGTAACGTCTTGTTCGTCTCCTTGTCGATGATGCCGCTGATAGCTTCCCAAAGCTTGTCTTCGGGTACGTCCAGCGAGTTGCAGTCGTCTAAAAGGCCCCACTTGGTCTTCATCAGGACCTTGAGAAACCCACGGGAACGAATCGCAGACCGGAACACACGTCGCTGCGTAGCTCCGGCTCGTTCGTTGACAATCCCACCGCATGGAGGTCTCATACTCGAGGCGCGCCCGCTTCCACTCGACCACATCGCGGAGGGCGATACTCTTGAACTCCGGGTGCACAAGCTGCTAGAGCACAACGACGCCGCTCATCGCCACCGCCGCTTGTCCTGGAGCCGTCGTGGCATCTTGAGCGAAACTTGGTCGCTAAAGTTCACTTTGTGACCGTATCCGCCTTGCACGTGGCCCAGCAGTACTATGCATGAGTGTAGACGTCCCTGCCAACATTGCCGCCGCCCGCTTCTTTGCCGCTCCCGAAGCGCCCCGTTTTTTGGGCCGCACCAAGATCACGTTGCCGATCGTCCTGCACCGCGACCTCCAGTCGTTGACGCCGCCTCAGTCGCTGGCGTCTCTCGAAGACCTCAACACACTGCGTAGCTTTGCCGCCGCCGACAAAGCCTGGAAGGCCTTTACACAGCGAGTCGTCATGGCCCTCACCCGCGGCCCCCGGACGACCACAGAAGATCGAGACGAGCCCCCGCGCCGCCGCCTGCGCAGCCACGGCCCGGCGAACGAATGAAGAAGAAGGAGATTGCTAGTCTCTACGTATGCGAACTCTTTGTGACAACGAAGATGACGCGAAACACGTTCATATATATATCCGCCTTGCTCCGAACGCCAGACAAAGGAAGGCCGTACTCCCGAACACCGGCGTGCGTACCAACAGGCAAACAGGGAACTAACGCTAACTGACTGCTGGAGCTCTGGCCACAGGCTCCTACTCAGTCCCATCCTAACGGTTTCTCGGTAGGACTAACTTACTGATAGATTGATACCAACACATCGTCTCGCTCGACCTAGTGGTTGTAGAGCTGTGCAAATACAAATATCCAGTGCTCATCCACAGTATGAGGCGTCTACTGCCACAGATTGATTGAGCTGACGACAGATTGATTGAGCTGACGGCGACTCTCCAGGCCGTCCTAGCATTCTCTAGGCATTTAGAAGATCCACGATTCTCGGAACTCTTTTGGAAGATTGATGGCGAGCTTTTCGGGTGGTACGCTCACGCGCTCTGAGCCCGAGTTCCGTGAAGAGTACGAAGCTTTGGTTACTGAGACGCTCGCTGAACAGAAGATCACGGTGGACAGCTACGGCGGACACTAAAGACCGCATGGAAGGCAAAGCACATAGAGCCCCGCCAACAACCTTGCCCGATATGCTTCTACCACCGTGGGTTGTACTGCCCAGGTCATCGGCCACGAGCCCACGATGCATACATTTTCAACACGCTTTACCAACACCAGAATAAGCGCCTACGCGACGAACAAGCGGCCCGAGAACTCATCAAAAAATGGAATGAGGTACTACACAAGATACGAACACAATACAAGTACCTCGCCAACGAACACATCGACATTGCTACCGGTAAGGAAATCATAGACTTCCGTCAGGACAACAATATACATCCACGCCACCGCCGCCATCTCAAGTGTACACCGTGGTCCACGACCGCGCCAGTCACAGTATCGCCGGCACAAAAGCAGGGCTCGGCAAGATCACCAGTGTTTTCACGACCAGTTGCACAGCGCTACATGTTCAATGACCAAGATTAGGATCACGCAGACCCAACACAACACTCAACACAACACGTACACGACACACTCGACGCCCAATGCCCTGTGGTTAGAAAGGTTGGCTCACAACAATCGTCGATTCCAGCGACCTCAACCAACGGTAAATAAAAGCTACTTGAACCTAGTCTCTGACCCCAACAAAGCCTTCCGATATTGGATTTGAATGTAAAAAGCTTTGCCGGATGTTCATTACGTCGTGTCGCCTTGGTACCCATCGCGTCTTCCAGGACCTGACAGCTTACCACTTGTTGCGCAACTCGTTCGTAAAGAGCGAAACGAGCTCGACCCACGCCTGCGTGAACGGATACTTGGCAAGAATGTCCTTGCCGATAACCTTGACGCGCTCGAACACAACTGCGTCTTCCTTGGAAGGCTTGGCGCCGTTCAAAAAGTTCGTTTGCGCGCCCTGGAGCTTGGCCTCGACAGCTTCAATCGTAAAGTTGGCCGTCGTGATCGCGCCCGACGCAGGCTTGGCGACCTGCTCGTCCGGCTTCATGGCCGGGAACAGCAGCACTTCCTTGATGTTGAACTTGTTGGTCAAGAACATGGCAATGCGGTCGACGCCGCAGCCCCAGCCACCCGTCGGCGGAAGGCCGTACTCCATAGCTGTGCAGAACGACTCGTCGTGGGGTTGAGCTTCGTCATCGCCAGCCGCGGCTTGGCCCATCTGCTCCACGAACCGTTCGCGCTGAACCCTACGAGCATGAAAAACAAGTATGAGGATAGAGGAGATATATATATGGTGGGAACGCACACTGGGTTGTTGAGCTCCGTGTACGCGTTACAGATTTCCGAGCCGGCGAAGAACATTTCAAAGCGCTCCGTGAGGCCGGGCATCGACCGGTGGTACTTGGCGAGCGGGCTCATGACCGTCGGGTGGTCCATGATAAAGAATGGCTTCTTCCAGTTTTCCTAGTGCCCAATAGTGAGACACCATTGATAGACAAATGCGAGACGTACGCGGTTGTCTTCGATGAAGTGCGCCACGAGCTTGTCGAGGAGACGGGCAAGCGATCGCGGCGGAGCGCAGTCGAGGTCGTACTTCTTGACGAGCGTCTCGAGGACAGCGACGCACTTTTCGGGCTCGTTGATCGGGATCTTGGTACCGGTGGCCTCCTCGATGGCGCTGACCATCGAGATGCGCTTGTACGGCGGCGAGAAATCGATCGTGATCTCTTCGCCATCCTTCTCGATCGTGATCGTTTGACCGCCAGTGATCTCCTGAACCATGCCGGAGAACATCTTCTCGGTCATGTCCATGAGATCGTTGTAGTCAGCGTACGCCTGGTAGAACTCGCAGCTCGTGAATTCCGGGTTGTGCGTCAAGTCGATGCCTTCGTTGCGGAACTGGCGGCCGATCTCGTACACGCGGTCGAGACCACCGATGATGAGTTGCTTCAAGTAGAGCTCCGGAGCGACGCGCATGAAGAGGTTCATGTGCAAGTCGTTGTGGTACGTCACAAACGGCTTGGCCGTCGCACCACCGACGATCATGTTCATCATTGGCGTCTCGACTTCGAGGAATTGGCGAGCATCAAGGAAGCGACGGATGTAGTTGATGACCTTGGCGCGCGTCGTGAAGACCTTGCGGGTTTCGTCGTTCAGGATCAAATCCAAGTAGCTACGAGAGAGTCAATAAATGTCATCGAGAAATAATCAAGTACCGCTGGCGGAAGCGAGTGTCCTGGTTTGAGAGCCCGTAATGGGCCTTCGGCAGCATGTGCATGCACGGCGAGAGGAGCACGATCGACTGCGGGAAGATCGAGAGCTCGCCCTTCTTGGACTTGCCCGGGAAGCCCGTGATGCCAACAAGATCACCGCGGCGAAGCGACGCGTGGATGCGGGCGTAAGCTTCCGCGTTCACATACGTGTCAATGCTCGACATGACCTGGATGCTGGCACCGTCCGCGTTGAGACCGTAAAAGTGAAGCTTGGCACCACTCGCACGCTTGCTCATCAGACGACCGGCGACGGACACGAGCTCAGTGGCAATGTGTGCGCCGGCCTCACAGCCGTGGTACTTGGCGACGAAGTCCGGGACGGAAGACGTGACTTCGAACTTGTGGGGATAAGGGTTGATGCCATCGGCTTCAAGCTCGGCGAGGAGTTTCGTGCGGTTATCGAAGTACGCGGTCGGGTCCAACTCGTCGTCCGCATCGGCCGTCGCCTTCTTGGCAGCCGTAGGCGCCTTAGCGGCCTTGGCAGCTTCCTTCTCGGCCTTGGCAGCAGCGGCCTTGGCGGCCTTTTCGCGGCGCTTGAGCTCATTCTTGCTGAGCTTTTCCTCGCCGGCAGGCGGTGGGATGGCAGTGGCAGCGGCTTCAGAGCTCATCGTGTCGACTGGACGGGATTTCCTGAAATAAGCTGCTGCTCAAAATCTCAGGTATCGAACCTCATTGGCCAAAATGCTTCGAAATCCAAAAATGCGTGGCCCGGCACTTTTTGTCATTTCCAGTCGATTGCGCACACCAATCAGGTGCTTAAAACCGCCAAAATGCACCTGACGTGTACAAAGCGGCTACAAACACTACACAAAAGATTATTTATGCAACCAGATGAGGTCCCTCAATAGATGCAAAATGAAGTGCTTTTAGGCTCTTGTATTTTCATGCAATCTGGTGCTCTTTTGTATGCTTCAACTTGAGACTAAGTGGCAAGGCCATGCTCTTGGTGCTGGAACCACAAGAATGCGCCAAATGCGGGAGGGATCGGCCACCGCGATCGTCTTGCGGACCCGCCACCACACGAGTTTGCGAAAGGCTTGGAGGACGGGGCACATCAGAGCGACAAAATAAGCGAGCTGGATGATGACACATGTACATTCTGGTATACTCACATTGACGCTAACGTTAATGCTTAATGCAAACTTTCAGGTGAAGACGCTAAAATGGCGTCGATCACTCGTCAGCCGAAAATCTTGCGTTTCGCACGGCCATCGAGCTGGTGCTGTCTAACCTGATTTGAAATAAGGACCAGACTTACCTGATGTCGGTGTACGAATGCGCGGTTCCTATTAAGCTTACTCAAATATCTCGTCGAAAATGAAAACGACCAACGCATGTTAATAGTGCATAGTGGTTGTCTCGCGCTAAGACCTGGGAGGCCTGTGCTTAGAGTGAGTGATGACCGCTAATGTCGATAGCGTCAGCGTCATCCGCGCCCCTCGCGACACTGGCTTTGTAGCAAATGGTCTTTGCACGCGTCCACGAGAAGGTGTTATCCCAGCAGAGCACAGCGACGCCTGCGCCGGGAGCCGTCCACGACCCTGCTTCGACTTGGCCGTAGACGAACCGAGTCTTGTCCCAGCCATCAACCGTGTGTTCTTCGGCGCCACCGTCGCCTTGCGTCCGAAACTTGATCGTGAAGTCCACATCGTATGCAAACACGGAAAACTCCCAGCACACCGTGTCGTTGGCGTTGACTCGAAATGGGACTTGGAGCACGCCGCGGGCGCGAATCTCTGCTTCTGTCGCGCCATTTTCGCGAAGCGTTCCATACGAGTCTTTACCGAGGAGTCCCGAAGAAGGCACGACCACACTGGTGTTCGTGCCACCTACAAGTGATAAGTCTCTCTCCATGACAATGATTGGCTTCCCACCCAAGAGCTCGGGCAGCTTCTCCGGAGGGCATACGTTGTATAGCTGTTCTTTTTCGCCGCGCTTAAGAAACCCGATTTTTCGCGCTGGGTGTCGTTTAGCCAGAGCTTGATACCCTTCCAGACAGTTTGGAACACCCACTACGGAGAGTAACGTACATACTGTAGAACCAAACTAGAAGCGATGTCTATCTCACCGGAGTGTTGATAAAAAGAGTCCTTTGCACCATTTCGGGGTAGCACGCCGACGCAAGGGATACCATGTTCTGCACGCGGTTCAGTGCAGGGCGTGAAATGCGCGTGAGCGAGAATCCATCGAGGTCTCGAATCACGTTGCAGCGGACCATCGTCCGGTGCTGTACGCTGAGCTTGTCCAGTGTCAGAGCTCGGTGTTCCATTTCATGGAGCGAGTAAGCAAGCCACTCTTCGTCCGAGACGTTCACCATGAGCCCGTAAATGTCGTAGGCACCAATTTTCTCGAAGCAATACACGTTGTGACTGTGGTCCATGACGTCATAGGCCGCCACTGCGGGCATGTAGCGCCTACAAAGACAACCACACTTGGCCCTCGTGAATATATGCAATAATACCAACTTGATCTTTTCATAGTAGGGAAAGTCGACGACGGTCATGTTGCCAAGTACGATGTTGTCTCGAATTTGGTCCATGCCGTGCTTTTGTCTCAATGCAAGCATGGCAGAGTAGCGCTCGGCAGCCTAAGAATGCAAGGTATGCCACTCGTTGTATACGTACAAACATACCACGGTCACATTGCCTTTGTGTCCACGAAGGAAGCGCAACAGACGCACATTCCGCATCGCGTCGGCCTCGGGTCCACATGGGGGCAGATCGTCTCTCAGGCGATTTTGAAGCTCTGCAAAAGTGTGATTGGCGACGGTGTTCGCTGAAAAGCTTGATATACCGTAGAGAGACTGCTTCTCTTGCTCTGGATTCACAGAGGCGACAGGAAGCTCCGGCAGGACCGTCGGGATCGGCTTTGGTGGCGATGTTGTTGGAGACACGGGGGCTGCACTTGTAACAAAGGCCATCGGCTCCGTGAACTCGGTGACTTCGCGCGAGGCTTCAGCGGAATACAAAAACGAAGAGCTTGCTGCCTTAGATGCATCATTCATGCGACGCACGCGCTCGAGCTCCATCAAGTTGACAGCGTTGGACTGCTCCGTCATACGCGTCACGTGATCTTCCAGCTTTTGATCGCCATGCTCCTTGTTGCAATGTATATAACAACGAACGACAGCTGCACAATACCTTGACTCGACGTGTTCGCTCAGCTTCAGCTAGTTGAATTGCGTCCCCAATAGACTTGCGTCGATCCAAACGGGATTGCAACTGGCATAAAGTGGTGTAATGTCAAGTTGCGCAAGGTCTAACTATACCTCTGCCACGTTACTTTGACTCACGCGCCGGACACGCTCCGTCTCCGAAGCAATCACGACCTCTTTCTTGGATTGCGCCCGATGCATTTCATTGTGCACCTGTCATTTCAACTTGATCGAACATTCGAAATGTAGAGCATCTCACCTGCGCCATTTGCTCGTGGCTGACGCGACGCGCACGCTCCACTTCCATGAGGTGCACGGCTTCTTTTTTGGCGCTTTTGCGGTGCATTTCACCGTGCACCTGGTTCTAAATAGGCTTTGTGTTCTCGTTTTCAGACGTCGTACCCGAGCGAGGTTATCTTCGCTCATACGGCGGCAACGCTCTTCTTCCATCAACAGGACGACTTCGTTCTTCGAGGTCTCTCGGATCATTTCGCTGTGAACCTACTTGGAGTTCTATACCGCAGCGTTTCCCGGAGGCTCTTACCTCGGCCAGGTTCTGATGGCTCACGCGCCGGATGCGTTCCGTCTCCATCGCTGCCACGGCGTACTCGATATTGATTTCGCGCAGGATCTTGGTCTCTTGCTACGTGCAACGTGTTCATTTCGCGTAGGTAGATCAACAAACCTACGTCGCTAGCCGCATGCTCTTGGACGCGTCGAGAACGCTCTTCCTCGGCCGCCATCTTCACGCTATCACACACCCTGAGCGACCGTCTGCCATGCAGCGTGGTGGTACATTTTCGTGTTGCGGCAGATATCTTCGGCCTCCTCCGGCACAGGGTACGGGGTCACGTCCGACGTGCGGTCCGCGGGGCGAGTCTCCATTGCAATGAAAATCTCGAAATGTCCGAACGGGCTGTTGACCGTTTCACGTTTCTCCGGTTTGCCTAATTCCAGGCTTCAAATAGAATCTGGCCGAACCGGACGGACATTATCCGGATAAGATCCGATTGGGATTCCAAGCCAACCAAATTGAGCTCATTTGCCGTCCCGCGCTCGCGACACCATGGCGACGACTCCGATCGCTGGCATTGCGCAGCTCCAGCAGCGACTTTCAGAGCTGGCCCCCAAGCTTGCGCCGCAGCCGATGCCCAAGTTCCAGCCGACGCATTCGAAGGCGACGGTCGGCAAGACGGCACATGTCGCTCGTGGCCTGGACCTGCTCATGCTTATGTGTGCGACCCAAGCGCAGAAGGAAGAGGTGTTGGAGCTTGTTCAGAAGTTCAACAAGTCTCCCGAGTCGGACGAAGTCGCAATCCTCGGCGCATTCGACGCAGCCACCAACGCCTTCAACCTCACGAAGGCCACTTATTTAAGCGAAACGCCAATGCTCGTGCACAACTTTGTCGAGCTCGTTGAGCTGCAAGTCGAAGACCCCGAGGCGGCCGCAGAAGCCATTGATACACTGCTTAAATCGAACGGCCATGACGTGTCGCAACGCTCGATTGCCGAAGAGTGCTTGTCCGTCGCATATGCTCTCCACACGCTTCTCCGGTATTTATCGACGTCATGCGCATTACTTGCTGAGGATGATGTATGCGTTGTGTAGCGCGTTCCCGAGCATCCCATTTACCATCCAGGGCTCACCAGTCGAGATCGACGAAACTACTGAAGTCCTCCCGCTCTTCCTTCCTCTCTTTGCTGCCCCGGAGAAGACCAAGGCGGTGCACACGAAGAGCAAGACCGCGACCAAGAAACGCAAGCAGCGTGTATAATTGTTCCAATATCTAAATCCCGAGCCATTTCGTTGATGAAGGGTAGTTGTTGGGCAGTTTCAACGTTGTATTGCAGGCAAAGCAGTCCAGTCACAAGTGGAGCGAACGATGGATATCCGTGCAGCTGATACTGTGGGCCCAATTTACCCCGAGTCCGAAGAGCTCTCTCTCCGTCTAGCGAACAAGAACATGTAC
Source organism: Saprolegnia parasitica CBS 223.65 (assembly GCF_000151545.1). Lineage (NCBI taxonomy): Eukaryota > Oomycota > Saprolegniomycetes > Saprolegniales > Saprolegniaceae > Saprolegnia > Saprolegnia parasitica. The sequence continues at coordinate 185,472 of NW_012156440.1, forward strand.
GGCGTGTGGCTTAAGCTAATCGTATGTACGCAATAGCTTACATAGGGCCGAGCGGGCGGCCGAAGGTGAGCGACAGCGCCGCCTCGATGAGCACAAGGACGAGGACGACCAAGCCGCTATCGTTCGTGAAATCAACATCGAATACGCGGTGACTGTCATGGAGGCCGAACGTCAACGACGCATTTGCCAAGACACCTTGACAGAAGTGAATGAATACTTGTGGTGTTGACAATCCTCGCAAAACGAATCGCTTTGTCGTAGGTGCACAAGCAAATGCTGCGGGCAAAATCGATCAAGGACGTGACGAAGCTCGTTGAAACCGAGCGATCGCGCCGCGTCAGTGCTGATCGGCTAACTCGGGTAATTCCATGTCGATCGCAGCATGAATCCTTACGATGCGCGGATGTAGGTCCACGGCGAGCTTGCACCAACGCTATCCAAGAAGGGCGTTGTCGATCCGATGGAGGCTGGGCACATTCGCCGCATGAGCCAAGAGAGCATCTCAATAGTTCACAACGAGCTGCCGTGCACCAAGACGCAAACATGATTAGCTCTCGATAGTGAAACCGAGCGCAAGCGCCGTATTGGTCAAGATGTTGAGTAGGCCTCAGCTAGCTGAATAACATGTACTAGTATGCTTTAAAATGAAACATGTCATGTTGTTGTTGTTGAAGTGGGTCGTCATGTCATGTATTGTCATTTACCGTCATTTACCGAGAAGTGATCCCTGCGGCGCAGCGCAGGAAGGTGAAAATACGCACCTACACCGCTACAATGGAAACCCGATGGACCTCTGGTGTAAATCCTACATGCTGGTCGTTTGGTATCGTATCATCATCGCCCTTTTCAATGCTCGAATAGCTTGCACGTCGAGTTGTGTTTCATTTATACCCTGAAGAATGTATGTACGTGTAGCAACGGTGTACGCGCTGTAGCAGCCAAACGCAACGACGCTACAGCGGCTTATGGTCCCGCCGTCGTCGTGCTTGGCAGCGTGTACAACACCGTTTTTAAAGGATCCATAGAGAGATCTTAGCCCTGTTCTTTTGCGCTCGTTTGAAAGGTATGCTGTGTTGAGAGGTGAGTACAATTGTAGATGAAGGAAATGAAGTGCTGTTGAACTTGGTCACTCGATTAAGTGCGTGGACGCACCGCACCGGTGCTTCATATACACGTCGACAGCACCCGGGCTCCAAGTAAGTACGGGCTAGTGTACAGTTACTGGCAGATACATCTTCGTTGAGCATGGGCGCACTGATTAGCCAGCTCGTGTTCCAGCCGCCGCCAGCGACATACACGAGCTGTCGCCGCTACACGATGCTAGCGACGGCACTGCACAACCGCATCGCGTCCTTTTACATCAAGAATGAGTGCGTCTTGAGGCTGTAGGGCGACCCATGGAGGCTCATGGTACTTGAAAGGCGCGCGAAGTACACGCTGCTCTTTGCCCACGGCAATGCTGAGGACCTTGGCATGATCTACGAGTGGTTTCGCGAAGTGAGCCGCCGTCTGCAGGTCTGGACTGTAGCAATCACAAAGATCTCATGTATTGCAGGTCAACGTCATGGCATTCGACTACACCGGGTATGGCATTAGCGTCGGCGAGCCGTCAGAGGATGCATGCATTGCCGACATTGAAGCCGCGTTTGCGTACCTCGTTGACGTCAAGAAGACACCTCCGCACCTTATACTATTGTGCGCACTCCACCATGTGTCATTGACCAGGACGTAATGAGGTCTAGATACGGCCGGTCGCTTGGCACAGGACCCACAACATACCTCGCGGCCAAGCAGTCCAAGCTGAAGCAACCTGTCGCGGGTGTCATTTTGCAGGTAAGGCCGCGCTTCTGCGAGGTCGGCTCATCGTAGTGGGCATCCTAGAGCCCACTTCTCTCCATCTACCGCGTTGCGTTCCAGTTCCGGTTCTCGCTCCCAGGCGACATGTTTTGCAATATTGATCGCGCACCCGAGATTGCGTCACCCATCACAATCATCCACGGCACGCGGGACGAGGTCATCCCGTTCTGGCACGGCGAGGTAGATGACAAGGCTAATGCACGACTTCGAGTCATCGTTATGCGCAGGAGCTCTTTTTGGCATGCAACCCCGCGTGGCGATCGAAACCGCTTTGGGTCCACGATGCGGGGCACAACAATATCGAAGTGTTCTTAAGGTACATCCCTACCTGCTCAAGGTGACTCAAGGACACATGTAGCGCTTTTGGCGACGGCTTCTTCCAACACCTGCGCAACTTCGTGCATTTGTGCAACGAAGTCGCGACGATCCGCGCATCAGAGGCGACAAGTGGCGCGCAAGAAATGCCTGCATCGCATGTCCAAACTATGCTCACTAGTATCTAAGCCCTGTGTATCCGAGCTTGCAAGATGATCCGACTCAAATTTATGGTACATGGAAGAAGAATGCATTCGTGCTTGATCTTGCTCAAAGCAACAATGACCAGCTTATCGGTGGTGTGACGATCGCGTGTAGCGGAGTGCTTGCGGCGTTGGGACCTGGTTTTCCTGGAGCATGTCGCTACTGAGGCGCTTGCGCGGTGTGGACAACTTGTCCTTGATCAGGCTGCTACCAACATTGGCATCCGTGAGCGCCAAGCTCTTGCGCGGGACGTTGCGTTCGGTCAGTTGCTTCCGGAGCTTCTCGATCGTGGACACGCGTCCCTGCAGCTCCGAGGCCTGCGAAGCAACTTGGGCTTCGAGGGAGTCAACGGTGCTCGCTTGCTCCATGATCAAGCCCTGAAGAATCGTGCATGCCATGTCGCTGCCGAGCTTGCCGTCTGCCATTTCCTTGAAAAGGAAGTGCTCCATGGCGCTATGAAGTGCGCTGAGAGCTGCCGGCAAGATCGGGAGGTTCGTCGCGATCGACCAGATGCGTAGTACCGCAGAGCGAGGGAGCAAGTACGGGCTCTCCTGCTCCGTCGTACTGACAATGTAGGCATCATTTTCGCTGATACGAAGGATTCCCTCTTCGTTGACCCACATGGCATCTTCAGCGGCGAAGGCAGCGGCATTCAGTTCGTCACCTGCCTCTTCGCCGTCCGAGAAGTCCCCGTCGCCAAAGGCTTCGTCTTGGCCAAGTGCCTCTTCTACTTGGCGGTCGGTTTCTTCATCTTCGTCGCTGTCGTCGTCGCTACCATCGTCGCTCCCTGAAGCGCTTTCGTCGCCGCCGTTGTTGTCGCCGTCGTCCACATCGGCCGTGCTCTTCTCAGGCTTGTCTTCACCAGCGTCAAAACCGTAGATGGTCATTCGAGGATCAATGCAGCGGATGGCAGCACGGATGTCTTTGGCCATGAAGCGCATGCGGTGGTCGCTCTCCATGGCGGCTTGCGCCAGCGGCTGCAGTTTGCATACGTGCGCGACCAAACAGGCGCGAGCTTGGCGTAGGGTTTCATCTGTCGCGAGGTAGATGCCAGCACGGACGAAGAAGCGGCGCACCTCATGCAGCGCCACGCACTCTTCCATGTTGGCGACGTCAACGTCGCGGAAGCGGTCCAAGATGGCCATGCCTCGCGTCCAATCCCAAAATGTGTTTATAAAAAGACCTTGCCACCCTGCATACAACAACTTGGTGATATTTTAATGTCCTTGCCGCCAAAAACGGATGGGCGATTTAAATGTTTGGCGCGGGAGAGCATTCTCCTGTTGGCCACTATCCAAAAGGCCGCTCGCAAGAAGACCTCGTCTGGCTGGCGCAAGAATGAGGCTTCTCTCGACGCCTTCCAGCCTTGTTAAAAAGATCAGAACCGTTGTCCAAATGCTACTGTAGCCAGGCGGTGACACAAAGCAATGCCTAGCGGTGGTGAATGCTCTGTTGGTTTGTCAAATCACTCCGCCGAAGGTAAAGTTGAAGTATGGGGCACTACTGTACGAGAACAAAACGTGAGGTGCGATACCAGAACCTGACGCGAACGCTGGTGAGAAGCCGCCACGATCGAATGCCGCCATTTTCTCAGCAAGAACTCGTCGCGATTCGTTTGCGCGACATGGCGGCCATTGCCATCGCACAATCAAGCCGCCCTCAGCTTGAAGCTGCGTGATTTTACTTGATTTTAGCCCCTGTCCCCCCATGGACTATTTTGATGTCCTCTACCGGCCCTACTTTTTTACAGTTCAATACTACGACCAAGTTTGGCATTTTGATGTACCCGAAACACATTTACACCGTACCGGTACCCCTAAACAGCTGGAACAAGTCACGACATGGCAAGTGGCACCGTATTGCTTTGAGTTTGAGCTGTCGCATACAAAAAGCAAGGTACCGATGGCGCCACCTTGAGATTGAGAAGCAAAAACAAGGAGATCCAAAAATTCCCGAAGGTTGAAGAAGAAAGCGAGTTCCATTTCGAGATTTGCCATGAGCTCTCTGCGCCCCGTGGACACTGCTGCCGAGGACGAGCCGCGGACCCCCGCCGCCCGTGGCGCCATGGAGGACTCTAGTAGCGAGCACGACAGTGCCGACGAATACGATATCCTGTACCCGGACCCGCGCGGCCGAGACATCATGGACAACAGCGCTTTCTTGGCCGACTGGATCCCGGACGTGCCCAAGGACCCGACGTTGGCCTTCACGTCGAGCCTGCCCGTGCAGGTGACCGTTCAAGTTGCCTCGTCCTTGGTGCGTCGCGTGACGTACTGCCGATTCAACTGGAAGACCGAGACGCTGCGCTCGTTTCTCGAGGTACTAAGCTGGACCAGCGTCACCGGCGTCGCATACAGCTTACACCGCGACTGGCTCTGGGCCGCTCAGATTGGCTTCCTCTTTGGCCTCGTCATGTCGATCTGCGATGAAGTATGTATCACCGGGGCTCGTTTGCTCTTGCACCGGATCGTCGCACATCCCGACGCTCGTTTGCTCCTGCAGCGGGCGGGCTTTGATGTCGCCACGCACAAGCGGCCGTCTAGCGCTGGCAACGACGAAGCCGTCGCGATCAAGAACGTCGTCTTCGGCGCTATGGCGCTCGAGACTGTGCATCAATTGTACCTGAGTACTTCCGAGAACATCCAGTCGTTTGCTATCCTCACTGCTACGATGGGCGTGGCTTACGTTCTCATGGGCGAGGTTTTTTGCCTCTGGCTCCCAACTCGGCGACTTGGACTCACAGTCCAAGCACGCTGGACGCGTATCCCCAAGAACTGGCAGGTCCACTTTCAACGATCCCTTCTCGAAGTCACATGCTGGGTCGCATGCCTCTCGTACGTCTACTCGACAACGGCGAGTCTGTACAGCACTGTCGGTTGGAGCTCGCTTCTCGGCAGCGCCCTCTGCATCCTCGGCGGTCTCGACCCGCTCGAGTACGACGCAAACGCAGTGAAGACGACGAGCTTTCGTTGTACTGGTCGGCGTGGGGCGCGAGCAATGTGGTTGTGGACAGCGCCAACGCGATTGTCCGACTCCAAACGTCGTTGCAACAAGCGCATGCATAATCCCACGTTCTTGACATACCACGCTTTCCTTACCGTAACGTTATATCAATACTCTATTATGTGGTCTTCGTGACCTTCTTCTTCTTCTTGGGCGTTTGCACTTCGTGCATGAGCGGCTCGGCCGTCTTGGGCGTTACGGCGAGCCCGTCCTCGACGTCTAGCGCGCCGCGAAGGCCAGTGTGATAGACACTCGCGACGACACCAACGCAAGCCCCGAGGTACACGATGTAGTGGGCGCTGCGCGTGATGTTTGCAAGCCCGAGGCCGCCAAAGAGGACCAGCCAAAGAAGCGAGCTCACGCTGCGATGCGCGACGACTGTTTCGTGCATCATGTGCATGTACTCGCGGAAGTGGCGGCGCTCCTGGCGTGCGACCTCGCCACCACCGCACTCGGTGCACACGCGACGGCAAAAGTCGCAGTAGTCGACGCTGCTCGAGAAACGGACGCCGCAGTCGCACGCCACGACGCGGAACGTCGGGCCGACGACGACACTACCGATGCGCACCGTCTCGGACGTCGTCGCTTGAATAAAGACGGCGCCGACGCCGCCGTCTTCGACAAAGCAACTGCTGCAAGCGTCGGGCGTCGATGTCGTCGGCGTCTCGAGCGTCGCTCCGTGCATGCGGCCAAACATCGCAGCGGGGGGCAGTGGAAAGTAGTACTTGCGGGCGAGGAGCACGTGGCGTAAACACGGGCCCAGCAGCAGCATAAACCACACGACAGTGCTCAGAAAATTGAGCTCGATCGCGCGCGGGAACCGGACGACATCGACAAAGTATACCGCATCGCCGAGCCAGCAAGGGAACACGGCGGCGTAGACAGAAAATACCGTCGCTTGATACGCAGCGAGCCCGGGCGACCGGCTCGGCAGCAGCAGCAGCGAGATCCACGTCAGTACATGTGTACCAAGCGTGCTGAGGCAAGCAAGCGCTAGCTCCCGGGAGGCATCGAGTGGCAAGCCGTACACGCCGTGGGCGGTGCCGAAGACGATCATGATCACTGCCGTACCAAGAACGGACGGCGTAAAAAGCGTGCTGCAGCGCGCAGCCGAGTACGTGAACGGGCGGAGGACGCGGCCAAGCGAATGCGATAGGCAGAAGACGCATCCCACCACGTACAAGTAGACGTAGCTGTAGCACAGAACGCTTTCAATCGCGTCCACGTAGTAGAGACCGAGCATCGCGGCGACGAGACCCGCGCCAACGGCTGGCGATGGCAAGTCCATAGCCCTGGCATGCTCGAGAGGATAGCGCCAGTGCTGCGTCGGCGCGAGAAGCGCGGTAAAGGTCGCGGTGTCAGCGATTTGTAGCTGCCAGCGCTCGAGTTGCGTGGCCAAGATCGCGACCGAGATGCCAAAGAGCACTGGGAAGACGAGAATGTAGTGGGTTCGGCTCAAGTCTGAAAGTACGAGAGGTGTCCAGATCGGGTACAGATCGCGCTCAGACGTGGCAAACCCCGGCACGGTCAAGGACGGCGGCGACTCGTTGAGAAGCGATCGGTGCAAAAGCCGTATCGCACCTCGCGACGAGCGACAATACGGCGAGCCGTCGGGTCGATGAGGGCATTGAGAGCTGATGTGATCGTCTGCAGCAGCTCATGGCACCACAAAAGACACAGATGATCCATGGAAGTTTGCACGGACGGCATCGCGGACGTGAGGAGGGCGAGGCCATGCGTCGGCGGCAGAAGAGACTCGAGCGACGCCAGCGACGAGTGGATCACAAAGTCCTTGTGTCCGCCCGCGATCGAGACAACGACGACGTCTTCAAAGACCGGGTTGGTGCACGCCGACTCGTTGCAAGAATTCGCGAATGCGCGCCACGCGCTGTTCACCGAGGCGTACACGCCTGCCATCTTGCTGTCCAGCGGAAACGGCGGTTGCATGTGTGGCGTCGAGAGCGTCACCATGGTCAAGATCGAGTTCGGCATGTAGTTGGGTAGCGTCATCGCCGTGCGCACGGCAATGCCGCCCATTGAGTGCGCAAGAACGATCACAGACGTCGGGCGCAGCGTAGCATCGAGATGGGCATACTGTGCCAGGATCGCCTTGATGGCTTCGTTGATAAAGTAGCCTTGCTCGGCCATGAAGTGCCCCGTAAAGCCCGTTGCCTCTTCGTTAAAGTCCACGAGAAAAAAGTCGATACCAGCCTTGATGTCGCCGTGGCTGCGGTAGAGCTCATGAAAGTGCTGCCCGTACGACCGCGCCTGCTTGTAGCTGGCGAGGTGCCCGGGTACAAAGAGCAGTGGTACGCCGCTAAAGAGCTTTTGTCCAAGGCGAGCGTCATCAGCCACGTGCAGCATTGAGAAGGTGTACTTGGCGTGCGTGTGCTGCATGGCGGCGTCCGTGGCCGCTGGCATCGGCAGCGCCGTGAAGACGGGTGAAGAGTACGTCATGCCACACGAGTTCTGGAGACGCGACGTTGCATGGAGATCCGCGAAGAAGAGCGCGGAGAAGACGACGAAGACGGCGACTGCGACGCCCACTGAAGCCGGAGCGCCCCACGACCGCGCTGCTGCCATCCGAGGACGTTTTTCAACGACGGGCAGCGTAAGGATTACATGGTCGCTTTTGATTGGATAAAAATCTGTGCGCGTGGATGAAACATTTTAATTCACGCACACGGATTTTAAATTAAAATGCTGCTCGCTGCTCGCTGCCACCTGCAAACCGGAACACGAGGCGACGTGCACGTGGCACAACATCAGCGCGCATATTGCCTGGCAAACTTGACAACGTGATTGCATTAAGACGGGTCGTCGGTTTCGACGCGCGCGTCGAGGACCTCAATGTCGTCGTCGTCGCCATCATCATCAGGGAAGAACTGGCCCATCCGATGGTACACGGCCCACTTGGCTTGCGCCCGCGGCTGTGTATATGCGCGACCAAGGGCTTTTTCCTGGTCTAGAGCCTTCTGAACCATTTCGGACGCAAACACAGCGCGCTTTCTCGCACGCGACGTTGCTTCGAGCCCGTTGGCCGTGACGATCTTCTCGCGCACGAGCGTCTGCAGCGCGGCGGCTTGGACATGCTCTTCGTATAGAAGCCTGCGCTCGTAGGCGTCGCGGCGGCGGCGACTTTTGTCCAAAGCCGCTGCCATGTCCACAGAGTACTTGGCCGCCACGTCGGCGCGGTGCGCTTCATCGGTCAACCGCGCCGCGACGCCGCGCTCGATGCGCTGCTCTTCAAGCCGCTCCTCTTGAACCGCTTCCTCCTTCCTGACATTCTCCGGGACGTCATCGACGAGGACAGGGTGCCCGAGGTACTTGAACTCGAAGAAAGCAGCTTTGACCGGCTTGGCGAACCGCAGCTGCCATGGCGCACCAACATCGTCTTGCACTGCACTGACAAACGCAGTGACTGAGAAGCCGTGATCCAGAATCGCCGCGCTATGCTCGTGCCAAATGCGGAGTACAGACGGATAGAAGACGGCGTGGTCCGCGACCCACTCGAGGGCCTCGGCCGGCGAGTACCCGTGTGCAAAGCTCGCGCTGTACGCGTCCTGTAGCCGCCACCGACTGCACCATTTCTCCGGCAGAGCCGACAGCGGGTTCTGTGCGACGTGCAGCACCTAATATAATATGACAAACTGCTACACTGCGCAAGGTACCTCGAGCGTCGGTAGCAGCGCACTCAGCTCGACGGGCAATGCGCGAAGTCGATTGTTGTGCACGTCGAGCGTCAGGAGACTCGTGAGCTGCGCCACCTCGGCGGGAAGGTACTGCAGCTCGTTGCCACCGAGAAAGAGACATTCGACGACGGGCAACGTGCAGAGCACCGCGTCGACATGGGCAAGCGCGTTATGCGAGAGATCCAGGTACTTGAGGGCCCCCCAGTCGGCGATCGTGTCTGGCAGCGGCGATCGCAGTCGATTGCGGCTCAGTACACACGACTCGAGGGCCATCCACATACCGACGCTCTCTGGGAGCGTCTCGAGGTCGTTCTCACTCACGTCAATGGTTAAAAGTGCGTGGCAGTACCCCACGTGCACGGGCAGCTCCCGAAGACCATTGCGGGCCAGGTTTAGGTGGCACAAGCTCCGGAGTGCGCCCAACTCGAGCGGGAGAGACGATAGCCGGTTGTTGCGGATGCGAAGTGTGTGCAGCTTGGCAAGGCACCCAATGGTTGTCGGCAGTGATATAATGTTGTTGTGACTCAAGTCGAGAACCTCGAGTTGACGCCACTGACCGAGCTCGTCAGGCAATAAGCGCAGTCGGTTGTGATCGGCATAGAACGCCACGAGCGACGTCCAGCCTCTCACAGCGTCGGGCAGCGATAAGAGGTTGTTGGAAGAGACGCGAAGCTCTTGCACGGACACGAGCCCGATGACTGATGCCGGAAGATGGTCGAGACCGTTCCACGATAAATTGAGCAGCACACATTGAGGGTGGGGTCCAAACTCATTGCTGATGTACCGCAGTCCACAGGAGGAGAGATCCACGTGACGTAGTTTTTGGAGCTGTGCAAACGACGAGGGGAGGCGCGAGATAGGGTTGCCGACAATGTCGAGCACTTGTAGTGCCGGGAGGTCGCCAAAATGCTGCGGGAGGAGCTCGATCGTATTGTCGGCGGCGTACAGCACGTGGAGTGCGATCAGGTCGCAGAGCGTTGGAAGGTTCAAGTGGGATAGTCGGTTGCCCGAAATGTCGAGAATTTCGAGCCGCGCAAGCTTTGAGATTGTGTCGGGCAGCGCTGTGAGTTTGTTGCTACGGACGTTTAGAATACGAAGCTCGGTCATTTCGCCGATAGTTTCCTAAGCTCATAGATTAGTTGCATGGATGCGGAGTGCGCGCACCGGAAGCGCCGTCAGTTGATTCTGAGACACGTCAAGTTTCTGGACAAGACCCAAGTGATAGACAAAGTTGGCTGGAAGGGTCGTGAGCGCATTACACGCGAGGTTCACGAGCACGAGGAGCGAGAGGTCCGTGAGGTTGGCCTTGCCGTGGTACACGTCGGCGGGCACCTCGGTAAGCTGGCGGTGCGACCACTCGATCGCGTCGTCGCCACGCTCCGCCCGGCGTTGACCTGCTTCGTCTCGGCGCCGCACGAGCGCCTGGGTTTTGACGGCCAATAGCGCTTGCTTTCGGCGCTCCGTCTCGTCCGCAACCACGCGCAGCAGCCGGCGTTCTTCCTGTGCCATTTTGGCCTTGGCGCTTCTGTCCCGTCTCCGCTGCAGCATCTCGTCGCGTTCGCGCACTGCCTCTTCTGTCTTCATGTGCAACTCTTCCTGGCGCTTGAGATGCAGCGCTGCGCGGCTCTGACCTTGCTTGGCCAATTGTCGTTTGCGCTCGACGTCGAGGACAATGCTTCGTGCTTCCCTGGCCATTTCGACTTCCTCTTTTGCCTGCGCGTTCAGAGCTGTGACGAGGCACTCTTGCAGCGCAATTTTCCGCTTCTTGAGTTGCCAGCGCGGTAAGTGGGGTGGCAGCGGAATTTGCCGCTTCACTAGCTCTGCCTCGACCGAAATGAGCTCCGTCCACACCGCCTACGTTACCGCTGCAGACCATCGTCAAGGCCGGGAGCACAAGGTACTTGAAAATCTGGAAACGCTATGAGCCGCGCTTGCATTGGAAAATGCGCGTAGAGCTTGGTTTTCGGCGGGGCGACACCGAGGGACCTGATCGCTTGTTCGTACTCAAGAAAGTTGAGCAGCCCGTCGCGGTCCTCTAGTCCATCAAGTCGGTTTTTGGCGCATACATCGCAAGAACCATCAAAGAGTGCGAAGGCATCTGCAGGCGTCAAGTGCGGCGTTGCTTTGCGCGCACGAAGGTAGTTGGTCATGTACAGCGCAGCGACAAACTCCCTAATTGAGTAGCAACGCGTTGTTCCGCGAGGCCGACATTCTCGTACTGCTCGTCAATAAAGCCGCTATCGCCACGTTGATGTCGTGAACCGAAAGCAAATCCTTTCTACCTCTTGCCTTCGTCACACAACGCAAAGAACCGGCGGGCCTGTGGCTCGAGCAGCTGGATCTTACAAACGAAAGCATCGCCTTGAACTCTACTCGCCTTGTTCGCCGTTGTCACGCTGCAGGGCGTACCGCTAAAGTCGATAGCACCGGACCGGTCACGGTCGAACATGTGAAAAAGCTCCCGGGCGTTTGACGCTAGCGCATCGATTGTCCAGTCGTCGTTGGCAAAGTTGGCGCTGATCGGCGTCGATACAATGATACTAGCGATGGCGTCGGCTTTGGCCTGAAGCTGCGCCGCGCTCTCGGCAGTTATGTGCGCGTACGGCACAAGGTTAGCGAAAAGGTGGATGTCGGGTGCTACGCTCGGCGGCTTGGCCGTCGCCGGCTTGCAGATGACGATCGCCTTGTATCGGCGCGGGTCAAATACGCGCATCCGCTGTTCAAACGTGCGCGGGACGTGAGCGCCCTTGAGTTGACCGTCAGGACCTTCGTCCAAGAGCAAGCGTTCGCTGGAGCCTTCGAAGCTCGTGATGAACGCTTTTGTAAACTTGGTCACATGCGTCGTGCAGAGGAGGACGTAGAGGTTTTGACGACGTCGGTTGTGCACGACGACGTCGACGAACCGCAACGAGAACTCGCCATTCGCCGCTTGGATCACCTACAAGGTATGTATTGGCCACTGGGTCAAGGCAGAACTTTGCATTACCTGCAGCTGGCCGTGCCCCGGCGACTCTGCTTCGTCGGTTGCTGGCGAAGCCTTCTTGGGCGAGTTCTGCTGCTTAAGACGCCGCTTCGTCTTGGCGACAACGAGAATGCGAGGTGCGGCCTCGAGCGCCGCCTCGAGCACGATCTTCCTCCCATCGTCGCCCATGGATGCCTGCGTCGGTTACGCAGCAACGTTACAGCGGGCACAAGTGACAAGTGGGTGTCCCTCCATGGACGCAGCGCGTGGCGAATCTACGTCAGTTCCTCCATTGATCCAGCTCTGCATCAAAGGTCCAGCGCACGGCTGGCTGCCACGTCGGTTGCCAACGAAATAGTTGGCGCCAAGCTCTGGCGCGATGGGTACTGTACTGCAACAGCTACTGCAACGATCGACGCGTCGTCTGGTCGGACATCTCAGTGAGACAAGGGTCCCTTGTATGTGCCAAGCCGGCATTCACAACGCTACCTATCATTGAGTCCGGCACGCAGCCCGCTCTTCCTTGCCCGCGCCGAGCTTTTGCTTGACGCTGATTGGCGTGTGACGATCCGGCCAATCAGAGACGCGAGATACAAAAATACAAGTGCAACCTTGGCCGTTGCACACGTTTGAAAGATCCGCCCGTCGCCATCTTCGAACGCCGACCAGGCGCAGCCGCAGTGTATTCTGCGATTGTTTCCGACGGTCGATGCAGACGCTTCTGTCGCTTCGGTCCATGACCTCGTCCAACGAGAGCGACGAAGACCCGGTGTTGGCAGCTGCATGCGACGGCGACGAGATCCTCCTCGACCCCAACCGGTTTGTCCAGCGCAGCCAGTGGGTGCCGCACAGGTAGTGCAGTGAGAGCGCACGTGGACTTCGCCTCATCAAAGAGAACGTAGTGCGCGCAAGCAGTGCCTCGTGTGCGCGCGCGACTTTACGCTCTGGCGCAAGAAGCACACGTGCCGCATGTGCGGCGACGTCGTTTGCAGCCGCTGCTCCATGCACAAGCGAGTCGATCTCCCGCTGATCGAAAACAGTTTCGCGTTTGCACATGCTGCTTCTTTGCCTACCGCCAAGGCCTCAAGCCTGTGGTGTCATCGACACTGCGCTGGCGCAATGACGACATCCGCGCCGAACTGCTCGCGATGAACACGACGACAGTGACGAAGCTCGCGCCGGATGCCACAGTCTTGTACGAGCCGGCACCGGTTCTCCTGTACGATTCCGCGCTAGACGACGAGTGTACGATGTCACGACCGGCAAGCAACGAATGTGACGACAGTTCGGACGCCTCCATGTCCCTCGACGATATTTTAGACGAGGAAGACGCGGCCATGAACGCTCGGGAGCTCGAGCTTGAAGCTCAGGTACAAGCAAGTCGCCTCCGCGTCGAAGAGCTCGAGTCCAAGATCGCGTTGCAGGCGTCCAAGCAAGACTTGACGTTGCAGCAACAGCATGAGCTCCAAGAAGCCCGCAAGCTCATCACTGAGCTCACGCGGCAGCTCAAGGCGCAAGAAGACCAAGTCCAGCTGCGCATGACGTTCGTGAAAGCTTGTGTGTGGAGCCAAGCGCGCAGCGGTCGCGGCGAATGAGTGGTCCAACGCCGCAGCAGCGGCTCAAAGAAGATCTCCAGCTCTCGACCGACACGGTGAAATTGCGTCGGCGGCTCCAGAAGATGGAGCGGCAGCTCAAGCAAGCCGGCATCAATGTGGCCGAGGACATCCCGTACGACGAAGCCAAAGAAAAGGTCACCGAGATCTCCGCGCGCCTGCAGGAGATTGGGTCGTCCGAGGTCGTTTGCGACGACAAGCAACTGCAAGCAGCGCTTCGTAAAGAGTACTTTCGACTTGAGCAGGACATGGAGCGCTACAACACTGCGCTCATGATGACGGACGAGTACATGGAAGCCGAGCGCCAGAAGGAGCTGCAGTGGGAGCTGCAGCACTGCGCCACAAACGAAGCCGCGCTGCGGCAGCTTCGATGCTGCATGCCGGTCAACCTCTCGGTGCTCACGGAGAAGGATTTGTCGGTTTGCATCGGTTCTGACTTGGCCAAGAAGCTCAAGCGCACCAACGTTCTCCAGCTACTGCGCGTGGACCCCAAGACGATCACGCGCATGCACCCCAGCGTCATTGAAGCCTATCGTCTTACGGGGCTTAGCGTTCTCGAGCGGCGAGCACTTCACGTTGTGCTCGCCGAGCCAGCCGCCGAATGGAAAAGCAAGCGACGTCCGACGAGCTCTCGGCGCGAAAGCTCGCCTGGTACAAGAAGCTCCACGACGCTCTCGTCCATGGCATCGGCCAACTCGAGCTGCACACGACTGAACCTCACGACTGCGGTCGGCGCCAGCAGTGCCCAGCGGCAGTCGAAGCGAAAGCGGTGGCCTTGTATACGCGGCCTACATCGGCTGTATCGTACCCTGCCGACGCTGTGTATTTCGTCCAGGACGTCGTCAAGAGCGATCCGGACGGTGCAGGCGAGAAGGCCCTTGCCGAAGTGCGCAGTCAAATTCTGCTCGACCGCCGGCAGAAAGAGCTGAAGGCCCACTACGGCAACTTGCGCCTTGTGACGCAGGCACTTGGTGTCATGGACGACTTGGACGCGGCGCTTAGTCGCTTCGCCACTGCCGAGGCGGCCCTCGTGCAGCGCGAAAGCCTTGAGCAATGGTCTCCGCTGCTTCTGGACGCCCGGGATGTCGTGCTTTGCATGGCCAAGCGCAGCGGCATGCACCTGAGCGGAAAGCGCGATCCTTCAAAAGACGATAGCGACCCGCGCGCGACCGTTGAAGTTCACCTGGCCATGGACGTTTTGCACTACCTCGATGCGATGCTTGAAGAGATGGAGTTTGCGCTGCTCGTTGAGCCGACGTCGGCAACGCGAACGCGAATTGTTGCGCAGCTCAAGGCCGTGCGTGACGTCAGCGGCGACCTCGGCGTCCGCAATCGGACAATTGCTCCGACGTACAATGAGCAGACCACTCGCTTGAGCTGGAAGCATCTGCAGGTGTCGGAACCGGTTGTCGTAACGGCGCCAGCTCTCGCAGTACCAACGACTGCAACTCGGCCCGCAATGAGCTTTCTCGAAGAAATCAAGGCCAAGAAGGTATCTGCAACCAAGGCGCCGGTTGACATGCTCGCTGCTATCAAGGCCCGGCGACACAGCAAGCCGAAGCTACTTGACGTGCCTAACTCGGCCTAAACTACGACCACATCCAGGCCCCGGCTGATGCAGAGCGTCAGAACCAGAATGTTAGATTAATGTTTTCGTGTTTTAGTACAAGAGCTGTTGCTAAACCATCCAGTCCCGGGCGTGGCATTGAAATGTGAGGTGTGTGGGTGTGCGGGCGAGGAGCTGCTGCATAGCGACGAAGACACCGATCTCGTCGACGGGCACACCGTTAATGGCCACAAGGCGGTCCCCGGCGCGGACGTTGCGCAGCTTTGTGGTCTTGCTCACGACAAGCACGGTAGCCTTCTGGACGTAGTAGTGCTTGAATTGCAAGCCCCAGACATCGTCACCGTCCCACTCAATCGTAATCTCAGAGGGACCTTCCTGACGGAGCAAGAGCTTGTGTTTTCGATGCAGGCTGCCAGATCGTACCGGGAAACCTGCGGTTGCGCAGACTTCGCGCAGCCGTCTCCAGCAATGTGCTCGAGGCGCTGAAACAGCAGCGAAACAGGCTTCTGAGCTGCCTGTAGAAAGTCGATACACGCCGGCAGCGTGAAGCGCTTCATCGGCACCTCAGCGATCGAGACAAGTACGTCGCCGACAGATATGCAGCTGACCGCAGCTGCAATGCCCTCGCCCGTGCAGAAGAGCACGGCAAGCTGGTTCGCGCTGTTCTTGTGCAAAGCGATGCCAAGCGGCTCGCCGTACCACTGGACGAGCGTAAACACGTGCGCGCCGTCGCGGTGGTCCATCGAGAGCGGAATGAATTCGCTCTTGCACGCACTCGCGTCGTCGTCGACATCGTACGACTGCGACGACATGAGCATCGGCACAACGCTTTCGCCCGTCTTGACGTGTGTCGCTCGGCACGTCGACAAGGGCGGCAAACTCGACCGGTTACTCGAAATCATGGCGTACTGCTGCGGGTCGTAGTCGAAGAGACTGTCGCGGGCCCCGTCGTCATCATCATTGTAGTCATCGCGGAGACCATCGCTCCAGTACGGTTCCGGTACGGCGTCGATGCCATGGAACTTGGTGCGAGTCATGGGCGGCGCCGTATCAATAAAGTCGGCCGCCGTTGGCTGAGGTACCTCGGGGCCGCTGCGAAACTTGCTCGGGAGAGTTGTTGCATTGCTCGGGATGCTCACACTGGTTGCAACTGGCGGCGTCGGTGGCGGTGGTGTCATAGCGTATTCGACCGATGTCGCGGCCATCGGGACGTCTGTTAGGCGCAGCGACGCAGCGTTGGAGGTGAAGCTGTCGTCGTTGTTGGAGTGGACCTCGCGGATCTGGCGCCGAAACGAGAGGATCGCAGGTTTCACAATGTTCTTGAGCAGGGCCATCGTCGCCTCAAAGCCAATGTCGATCGTCGAGTGCTCGTTGATCCCGATGAGCTCGTCGCCGTGCTGGATCTGGCGCAGGTCCGGGTTGCATTTAGCGTCCGCAGCCTCTGTCTTGCCCTTGACGATGCTTTTGTTGCGGTGGTTCTTGATAAGCAAGCCAAGGCTCTTGTCGTTCCACTTGGCCATGTACGTAATGTACGCCATGTTGGAGCGCGCCGAGTCGGCTATGCAGGGTCGTGAGCGCATATTCGTACACTAGGGTCTACGGACTGGAGGTCGTTGATGCGATCGAAATCGACGTGCGAAGTAAAAGAGCGTTCTCCAGCGCGGGGTGGCGCTTCTCGGACTCGTTCGGCTCGACCTACGAGCAGTCGTTCCAAATCGCTCCAAGCATGAGTCGTACCTGGGCCTTGACGTCGATCGCTGGAGCTGGTGCAAGGTCGTCCAGCGACGCTCGGCGCTTGCCGTAGTCGAAAAGGTTGGACAGCCGCGTCATGGGCTCCGACGGTCGGGACTTGGGGATGGAGCACGAGTGCTGCGAGGTGGATACAAACTTGCTGCACCGACCTTTACGCGCCACATGTCGCTAAGAGACTTTCTTCGCGGACACGGATGTGTTATTAACGTCAATATTATTGAAAAGATACACTGGCGTCCGAAGCCGCTGAAGCGCGAAGGAACTCGAGACGGATCGGCTTGGGCAGAGTTTGGAGAAAGTGGATCGACTGCTGGTATCCGATGCGCGCGGTCTCAAAGCCATTGATGGCCACGAGCTCGTCACCGACCGCAAATTTCGACGCCAAGTCGGCGGGCGGCGTCCCCACCTGTGTCACAAGCAGTCGAGCGTCCACGTGCTTCAACGTCAGGCCGAGAGTGCCTTGGCGCCAGCGCACTTTGTAGTAGCCTGTTACCGCTGGTGCAGGGTCCTTTGGTGTCTTGGTCTTCGGCTTTTTAGCAGCAGGTGCTGAGGTGTGACCGCCACCCGTGAAGCCCGAGATGACGAAGTCGACGAAGTTACCAAACCCGAGTGGCTGTGCGGCCGCCACGGGCGCGATGACCGTTGGCGCAGGCGGAAGTGGCGTGAGAGCTGACGCTGCGGCAGGAGGTGAAACGACGCTTGCCGCAGGTGTGGACCCAGCGATCATGTGCGGTATGAGGATTGGACGACCCTCCGGAGTGTACCCGGCGACATGGTAGTGCACCGGCAGGTACAGTGGTTGGGTTGACGGGGCTCCTTTCTCTGCGGAAGCTGACCGAGTCGGCTGTTGAGCAACGACGGCAGTGGTTGAGGAGGATAGCGGCGTCGGTGGATTGGGTGTCGATGACGGTGGACGTTCAATTGAGGTCGAGTCTTGTGGAGACTTGGCGCTCGGTCGGATGTTGAAGAGGTTTTGCCATCGCGCGGGCGGTGCTTTTGGCCGTGGGCTGCCCGCTAGCGACGTTGTTGTCATGGTCGCCACGTCCGTGCTTTCGGTCATTACGAAGCTGCTAAGCTGGTCTTCAAGGCTGGTCATCGTCGCCACTTCGAGTGTGGCTTCGCTCGAGGTAAGCGAAGCTTCGAGGGCCGTCTCTGTCGAGCAGTGGGGGCAGCGACAGTAGGCCAGCGACGAAAGGCTCGAGTCGCCAGACGCAATCGACATAATGGACGAGGTGACATCGCGGTCGTGGGCGTCCGCCAAGAGCGATACGAGTGTCTGGTACACTTCATCGGACGCCAGCAACGAGGATTCGGAGTCGTCGACGCCCTGTGTAGAGCTGCGGGCGAATGTGAGCGATGCTGGTCTCGGCACGGAGCGCAAGAGCTGCATGACGCTGGCGTAGTCGCGCTGGAGCACCGAGTGACCGTTGACCGCCAGAAGAACGTCGCCTGCGTTGACTTCAACGCATGTCGACGCCTTCACAACTGTTCGTCCGTTTTCGCTGACGAGCGTTAGTCCAAGCGGCCCCGCTCCCCACGGGACCTCGACTTGCATCATCTGTGCAAGCTCATGCTGCAACAAGAGCCGCTCCGAGCTCAGCGAGACATCTTGAATCGACTGCCGTCGAAAGACGCTCTTGCGCTGCAGTTTCTGCAACGCCGCGGGGCTCGGCGGTGCGTCGGCGACTCGCAGCTCCATGGCAGTGCGCTGACTGGTTTCGATCTCGGTCACGCGTAGAGGTTTGGACGCACCAGATGGTGATCACATGGTGCAAAACCGGTTGCATAGCGATCTTCGAAGCTCACGCGCTGCTAGGAAAACGCTAGCTAGGCGGAGTTGAAGACACGCATAAGATCAAGCGAATTTGAAAGGTGACATCATAGTATGATGGTACCTTATGATGATCATACCTGCGTATTGCTTTGCCATCAGTGACTACATTGTGAAGCGCTCGCAGCTACTGCCGGTGAGGTGTCGGTGCATGAAAAGCGCGTGAGTGAACCGCTGGAGAGCACGCATGCTGCGACTGGCACAAGCGACCAAAGCGAGTGTGCTCGAAGTCGATGACATGTGCACGGATGCAACGGCTGAGAGAGCAAACCCATCTTTCGTGCCGCAAGCCCCAACTCTCTCCACCGGCGCCTTGCACCAGCACGTAAGAACAGCGGCGATGGGGGCTGTGACCTTCACGACAACTGCGACGGCTAGTGCAAGGACAACGTCGAGACCTCAGTACCTCCTGCAAGGCGGAAGGCGCTTGCAATGAGTGACGGCAAGTGCTCAGGTACCACAAGCTCTTGCCCCGCGACCCGTCACTCGTCCACCACAAGACGTGAACGAGCCTCAGTGCAAATCGACAGCCCAGAACTACGCTTATAGCAACAGCAGTGCAGGCACACGTGCACAAACACAACAAACAAGCCAGTGCAGACACACGTACGCAAACAAAACAGTACTGAGCAAGCCACACTCTGCCACCAGCATTGTCACGTACTAGCAAGGCTTTGTCATAGCCATTTCCGTTGCTCTATGACATGTAGTGTACAAGTACGCTCTTAGCTCTACGGCATGTGAAGCTTGGCTATCAACAGCAGGCTATTGGTTGACGCCTCGGAGCTGCTGGTCAAACACACGTTGCAGCGTCAATGAGGTTGTGTGTACACTGTCTGCAATGACAGATGCACCGCTTTGGACAAGACCGGCTGCAAGGTGAGATCCGAGTGTAGTACGTCGACACAAAGAGGCGCTTGGATTACGATGAGTTCATAATAAATACAGTACGTAGTACGAACTCGGCGCCTTGGAAAGGTCAAGCCCTGCCTAGGCCGCGGCATTGGCGTCGGCGAGCGCCTGACGACGGAAAACGAGGAACGTCGGCTTGCGCACCGATTGCATCACCTGCGACGCGGCCGCGAGCGAGAGGTTCCGGACACGGACGTCGGCGACCGAGATGAGCACGTCGCCGCGCCGAATCAAGTCCGACTGCGCCGAGAGCCCGTCGCCAGTAAAGTCTTTGACGAAGTTTTCATCCTGCGCGTTCTTGCGCACCACGATGCCGAGAGGACCGCCTTCCCAGACGACAGAAAAGATGGCACCGGCCTTGGACTCGGACGAACTCGGGCTACTGTGGGCGTCGTCCACCGATGTCGAGATGCCGCGCGCCGACGTCGGGACCATGTCCATCGACACCTGCGACCGCCGGTCGATGGGTGCCCGCAAGAAAACCAGCGACACGGGCGTCGGCGTCTCCTTCAGAACGCGCGACGTCTCCTCGAGCGTGGCTTGACGCACAGTGACGTTGCCAACAGCGACGAGCACGTCGCCCACATTGATGATGTCCGACTCGCCCGCGAGGCCACCGCCGGTGAGCGCCATGACGCACACCTCGTCATGGCGGTTGAGCTTGATCGCAATGCCAAGCGGACCGCCCGTCCAGATAATCGAGTAGAGCGTGCTCATGGCGTCGTCCTGATTGGCCAGGATCATCGGGTTGGCGTCGGAGGCACGGTCCGTCATTGCTGACACGTCGGACGCGCGATCGGTAAAACTCGGCGCCATTTCGCGCGTCGTGTCGTCCAAGTCGTCGGCGAGACACACGACCGCCGGCACCTCGTCCGTAGTGGCCGTCGGCGTCAGTACCGTCGAGTGCATCGGCGAGTGCACTGACGAGAGCGGCGACTGGAGCGGCGTCATAACCTCCGGGGACTGCATGGGTGTGAAGACGGGCGCGGGCGACATGATGGGCGACGGAAGCGCTTGGGGCGACATGACGGGCGACGGAAGCGCCTGGGGCGTCATAATGACCGAAAGCGGCGCATAGGCGCCACTGAGCGCCGGCGATGCCAAGGGCGAGTCAATCGCAACGCAAACGGAGGGCGGCTGGATGCTGACGCGAGGCGCCAGCAACGGGCTCTCGGGCACAAGAAGAGCAGGAGGTACGGGGTCACGGACCACCGGTCGTCGAAGGACCTCAATGCTCTTGGCAGCTGTCGCACGCGTCTCAATCTCTTCCGTGGGCGACGGCACTGTGACTGCGACGACGGTGGGCAGCTCTTCCCGTGCGGCTACGGGAGATTCGAATGCGCCAGACACGACGTCTACAACGACGGGTGTTTGGACAGCTGCGACCGACGTATCCGGAGTCGGAGCCTTGTCGACGCTGCTATGTTGCGTCGGCACCGGAGTCGGGCGGCGCTCAAAGACGAGGGCGGCGGGTTTCTGGATGCACTTCAGAAAATCCACGGTGCCTGCGAGGCCGAGAGGCTTGGTCGGGACACCCGTCACTGAGACGAGGACGTCACCGACGACAATCGCACCCGACTCTTCCGAGAGGCCCTTGCCCGTCACCTGCGCGACATACACGTCGTCCGTGTCGTTGAGCTTCAGAACAATTCCGAGAGACCCCGTCTTCCAGAGGAGCGAGTAAATCACGGGTTCGGTGGACGACGGTTCGTCATCGATGACGACTCCAGCATCGTCGTCGTCGTCATCTAGCGCGCCCTTGCAGAAACGGAGCGTGATCGGTTTTGGACCCTTCATTGCCTGGAGGGACGCCGCGTACCCAACGTCCGCAACGAGGACGCCGTTGACCGCGATGAGCTCGTCGCGCGCTTGAATTTGCGCCAAGTTGGGGTCCGTCGCAGTGCCGGTGGTCTCGCGAACCACGGCGCGGACGTCATCCTCCAAATGAATCACGACACCGAGCTTGCCCCGCGTCCAGACGACCTGGTACTCGGCGTCGAGGACCGGCGTCTCCTCTGAAATCGACGACTGTGTCTGCAGAAGCACGGACGGCTGCAAAAACGTTTCTCCGAGCGTACCGGGAAGCACGACAGTAGTGCCCGTCGAGCGTTCAAAATCTGGCAGCGCCATCATAGCAATGGACTGCTGGTCGCTGGCATCGTCGCCAAACGAGTCCTTCGGGGATGGCAGCGGCGACGGAACGGGAGCTCGCGTCGGTGCTGTGAGGACCGGTGCAACGACGTCCGGTTCGACCTTGGCTGTCGACGGCTGGCGCGCCCTGCGGTGCTCAAAGTCGAGAACGGCGGGTTTCTGGATACACTGAAGAAAGTCCACGGTGCCCGCGAGACCAAGCGGCGCAGTTGGCACCCCCGTGACAGCCACGAGGATGTCACCGACGGCAATCTTGCCCGATGACGCCGAGAGACCCTTGTTGGTGAGTTGCTGCACAAAAATTTCGTCGTTCTTGTTCTTCTTGAGCACGATACCCAGCGGGCCCGTCTTCCATACGAGCTGGTACGGCTCGGCGGGCCCGTCAGCCTCGACCATCGTGTCGATGAGCGTCCCCGAGGCCATCGCCCGGCGGAAGCGGAGGTGGATCGGCTTCTTCCCGCGCATGCGGACGAGCGCTTCGTTGTAGCCAATCGATGCCACGGATGCATCGTTGACGTAGAGGAGCTCGTCGCGCGGTTCGATTTGGCCCGTGCTTGGGTCGGCGCTCGGCGTCGTGCGCTCCTTGACGACAGCGCGGCCGCCTTCTTCGAGGTGGACCACGACCCCGAGTTTGCCTTGCGACCACGTGACGTTGTATTCGTTTGCTAGCAGTGGCGGCAGTGCAAACGCCGTCGGAATTGCCATCGCCTTGGAGCCACGCCGGGGCCGCTCCGGCTCGGGCTCAGCCGCCTCAGGCTCTGGGACGACGACTGGCACCGATCGCGCCGGTTCTGCGCGGAGAGGAGGCTCCGGTTTCGACGACGATCGAAAAGTAAGCGTGAGCGGCAAGTCCCGCTCGCTGAGCCGCGACTTTACTTGGTCCCAGCTCATGGACGTGCAGTCTTCCCAGTTGATGGCCACAAGCACATCATTGACGGCTGCCGACGACAGACCAGCCGTCGTCTCCACTGTGTTCGACTGGTCTTCAATGCGCTTGATGACAGCTTGCTGCTTCGAGTTACAACGCAGCGCGACGGCCAGTGCGTCACGGTGCCAAATGAGATCGTACTCGGCCTTCGCCGACGACGACCTGAGCACCGACCCCGATGTCGACGATGACGATTGCTGTCGCGTGGACGACGAGGACGCCTGCCGCGACGACGTGCGAGGTTGCGATGGCATGCGGGGCGCCTGTTCTGCAGACGCCTGGCGCGTCCACGAGTCCGACGACGAAGGATGTCGCCTCTGGCGCTCTTGTGACGGTTGGCGGTGCATTCGATTGTCTTGATGTGACGGCGCACGCTGCACGGGTGCTTGGTGGTGTTGCGGCACCTGCTGCTGCTGGTATTGCTGAGGGGCTGGTTGACTTGCCTGCGGGTAGTGCTGCGGCTGCTGCACATACTGCGTTTGCTGGTACTGAGCTGGCTGCTGCTGGTATTGCGGCGGTTGCTGCTGGTATTGCGGAGGCGACTGCTGGTATTGCTGCTGCTGGTACTGCAACGGGTCGACTTGGTACTGTGGTTGCTGCGGGTTGGCCTCCTGCCTGCCGGCGCGGCGCGGCTCGTGACGGCCTCGGTCCACGTCGAGGACGTTGCCGTACCCCGACGTCTTTTTCTTCAACGCTCGGTAGTTCTGCATCCCGCCCGACAAGAAATGCGCCGCGTTTGATATATTGCAGCCGTAATATTAATATTGAACGGTAAAGTGACCAACCCTGGGTCTGGCTGGTCCATACGCCAATCAGATCGTCGGATGCTATTTTTTCTGCATTTTTGCGCAATTTGGTCGGCGATTGTGCTACAAATCCCCACATATTCGACGCGCACGGCACCATTTTATTGCACCGCGAGGACGCCATGAAATATATATTTGGCGAGGCCCGGGGCACTGACTATTTGTGGGGCGCGAGGCAGGACGCGATTGGATCCCCCGGACATGCCCCGGGGCACCACAGGTAGGGTTGGGGTTGTGGCAACGACGGGTGGAGTGGAGTTGCGTGACGCACACACTCACGAACGGCCAAAGTCGGGTCTGGGCTAACTTGGCTTGATGGTACGGATGGCAAACAGCAGCGCGGACGAGCCGGACGAGTACGAAGAGGACGAGGAGAAATGGTCGCAGTGGTTCTGCGGCCTGCCTGGCAACGAGTACTTCTGCGAGATCAACCCCGCGTACATCGAAGACTCGTTCAATCTCTACGGGCTGCGCGCGATCGTGCCCAACTACCAGGATGCGCTCAACATCATCCTCGACTTGACAGGTACATGTACTCGATGGCCGCGTCGCCGGTGGCATCTCACGCCCGTGACCCTAGATATTCCGTATGACGAAGACGTACCGTCGTGCGCCGTGGAGCTCTACGGTCTCATTCACGCCCGCTACATTATCACGAGCCATGGCCTCGACGCGATGTTGAAGAAGTACCGCGAGGCCGAGTTTGGCTACTGCCCGCGCGCGCTATGTGACGGCCAGCCCGTCGTGCCCGCTGGCATGTATGATGAGCCGCGCAAGGCTGAGATGAAGGTCTACTGCCCCAAGTGCAGAGACTTGTACACGCCTGCAATCGACTTTGAGAGCGCGACCAGTATGATGCAGTACTTCTTGGATGTTTGGGCTAACGAACGCGTTCTGTGTAGTCGATGGTGCTTACTTTGGCTCGACATTCCCGCACCTCTTCTTCATGACGTACAGCAACCTGGAGCCTGCGCCGTCGACGCATCTCTACGTCCCGCGCGTCTTTGGCTACAAGATTCACAGAAAGGGTGCCAACCGGCAGCGTCTCGCGGCAGCATCCTCCAAGATGCTGGAGAATGGCGATGCAACGGCAAACGGACAGGTACTATCGCACGCCCGTGCAAAACATTGATCGATTCATACAATGCACTTGGACAGTAGTTGTGATGCATCCTCCTTTGACCCTTAGCGACGACCAAGCAACGGCTCCAAGTTGGCCAAGGACGACACCAAGGACGACGAGCAAGGGACGAAGCCGACTACGAGCGACCAAGGCGCGCGGGGCAAGAAGAGGGTCAAGCAGAACGACTGAGCCGCCGACCTGCCTTTTCGAATTAGCCATCTAAACTAATACCAGCTCATCTTCATGTTGCTACCGCCGTGTCCTTCCAGCTAGAGCTTCGCCAAGACCCGCGTAGTCTCGACCAGCGAAATCCCTTCGTCTGCAAGGGCTTTGAGCGCCGGCTCGTAGATGTCGCGCACCACAGGCTGCACAAATCCCTTGCTGGTCACACGTCCTTGCAGCATGAGCTCGACCCCAATCGCCGCAGTAAGACCAACCGAGCGGGCCATGAACGTGCTGTCGGCGTCTCCGTATCTGCAGCAATATAAGTAAGATTACATCCCATGTAAGCAGCTAGTGTACCCGAGAAGTGTGCCCGTGTGCTCCACGAAAGACCCGTCAGCTTGCTCGACGGCGAGAACGTGGCGCATAATGACGAGGTCGCGCTCATGTGGCTGCAGCGTCAGCTTGGCCTCGAGGCGGCGCGTGAAAGCCTCCAGCGCCGTCGTCGCTGGTGCCAACACGCTTTCGTCAAGCCACTGCAGGAAGTGCAATGTCGGTTCGCTCAAGTGCAAAGTCGGAAGCGCTTGGCGGCGTGCCGTCACGAGTGCGCGCCAGGACGTCACGCCACCCGTCAGAGTTGAGTCATCGAGGAGCCCGAGAGCAATGCACTCGGCGAGAATGGCCGAGAAACCCGCGTAGCGATACGTGCCGCGGAAGATGGACGCGACGTCGGGAATGCCGTAGAGTTGGGCGTACGGGAGTGCGTTGCCGTTCGGTAATTGTTCCAGCGCGAGCGCGGGAAAGGCGCGCGAAGGCGAAGCATGCTCCAAGAGGACGTGGCCTGGTATGTCGACGACGTGGCTCTCGAGCTTATACTTGGCCGGTCGCTGCATCGCCCGCATCGTTCCTACACAAGAAAGCTTTCATGATGCATATACCATGTGCAACACCGACCCAAAGGCGACCACGTAAACTTGTAGCCGATGGGGTTGTTGGCGGCCTCGGGCGCCGGGAGCCCACCGCAGATCGACGAGAAGGCATGGACGCGACTGCCTGCAGCGTGGACCCGAGCGATCATGTGCATCGCACTCATGTGGTCCTAGCGATCACCCGTTTTGTGAGGCGAAGCAATTTGAGTAGCATCGTCTTACGAGGCCAGGATCAAGACCGCATTCGCAGAGAATCGATATGCCGGCGGCGACCGCGGCCGAGAGGTGACTGAGTCGGAGCGACGCGTAGCTCGCAGTCACGAGAGGCGTCTTGGTCGCGATGCAGGCGCGCGCGATCGCAAATTGCGCATCTTCCGGCACCAACGCAGCGACACACGTTGCTTGGAACTGCTCAAGGCACGCGACGACGGCAGCGACGTCCGAAGCCGCGTCCGTGATGCTGAGCTCGTGCGTCTGCAAATTGAAGCGACCCATCGCAGCCGCCTTGTCGCGCAGCATCGCTAGCTGTCGAGCGTCGTCCGAAACAAGAACCAGCTGAGTGCCAGCGTTGCGCGTGATCTTCTCGACGAAGGGGAAGGCCACGCGGCCCGATCCAAAGCAGACGACGGCCATTGCAAAATGTCGCAGCGAGGTCAAGTGCAAATTGTTGAGTGTTCCCAGCGTGAATCCAGCATCCTGCATCGCGATGGTTCATACAAGCAGCGACGGTTGAGGCCAGAACAAGAACAACTCGCATATCACAGCTGCATTTGATGCAGTATTATGGTGTTTGATTCTTGTCCGCTGCAGCTGCCCGCAGTCCTGGCTCCTTCTTATCATTGACGTGTTCGCGCTTGATTCGAGGACCTGCTGGATCACCCGGAGAAAAATATTCAGCAAGCCTCAAGATGCGACTCGATGCCTCATCAGAAGAACGTCATTGTGTGTCCGAGTACAATCGGGAAATCCGTCGAGTGTCCGACTGTTTGATGTGCGTTGGCGCCAGCGCATTGGGCAGAGACTAGGTGCACGCAACTCCAATCCGGATACGGAACCTTAGAGCCTCAAGAATCGAAGATTCCGGATAGCGCAAGCCAACCACGTGTGGCGAGCATTTCCTATATTGCGTCAACGACGATGGACAAGCAGCAAGTGGCAGCCGCGATCGAAGAGGTCAAGAACAAGGCGGAGCTCGTGACGGTTGAGGAGCAGGAAGAGTTCCTGCGCGTGCTCAAGCAGCTCAACCTCGTCTCGCAGGAGCAGGCCGAGCAGCGCATCAAGAAGCAGAACGATGACTACAAGTTCTGGAAGACGCAGCCCGTGCCCGCCATCACGGAGCAACCCACGGAGCACGGTGCGATCGACGCGCCCAAGACTGTCGACGATGTCCGCAAGACGCCGCTCAACATGCCCGCTGGATTCGTCTGGTGCGACCTTGACTTGACCAACGAGGTCGAGCTCAAGGAACTCTACGACCTCTTGTATCAAAACTACGTCGAAGACGACGACAACATGTTCCGCTTCGACTACTCGATGGAGTTCCTCAAGTGGGTTCTCCTCTCGCCTGGCTTCCACAAGGACTGGCACGTCGGTGTCCGCAACGAGAAGACCGGCAAGCTCATGGCTTTCATTGGCGGCTTCCCCACCAAGATCCGCGCGTACGAGAACGTGATGCCGATGGCCGAGATCAACTACCTGTGCGTGCACAAGAAGCTTCGCGCGAAGCGCCTCGCGCCGGTGCTCATCAAGGAGATCACGCGCCGCGTCAACTTGCGCAACATTTGGCAGGCCATCTACACGGCCGGCGTCGTTTTGCCGATGCCCGTCTCGAGCTGCCGCTACTACCACCGGTCGCTGCACCCGAAGAAGCTCATCGATGTTGGCTTTTCCCACCTTGCGCCCAACACGAGCATGGCTCGCACGATCAAGCAGCTCAAGCTTCCCGATGCGACGTCGACACCGAACCTTGTGCCCATGGCACCGCGCCACGTGGCAGGCGTCACGGCGCTTCTCCGCACGTACCTCGCCAAATTTGACCTCGTCGCCGACATGAACGAGCACGAGGTGGCCCACTGGCTCCTCCCGCGCGCTGGTGTCGTCAGCTCGTACGTCGTCGAGGACCCGGCGACGCACAAGGTCACGGACCTTGCGAGCTTTTACCACCTGCCGTCCACGATCATCGGCAACAAGACGTACGAGACGCTCAACGCCGCGTACTCGTACTACAACGTCGCGACGACCGTGCCGCTCGTGAAGCTCATGGAGGACCTCCTCATCCTCGCCAAGGAGCAGGACCAGGACGTCTTCAACGCACTCAACCTCATGGAAAACACGGAGTTTCTCAAAGAACTCAAATTTGGCATTGGCAGCGGCGAGCTCCAGTACTACCTCTTCAACTGGCGTTGCCCGCGCATGCCCCACGGCAAGGTCGGCATCGTGCTCCAGTAACCCAGTAGGATTAGACAAGGCGGTCGAGTAGGATTGATAGCGCGTAAAAACACCCGTGAGATGTACCCACTCTTGTCATCGAGGGCTCTGCACGAAAACAATCCTGACGTCAGGGTCGCACAAGACGATGGACTATAGAAATGTGTGACTGCAAGCAACGCCATGTCTTCATGAAGCGACAAGACGGTGGGCAACCAAGGCCAAAAGTCATTTTCTTCGACACTTGGTCGGACGCCGTACAGCCAGCCTCCTCCATTCCCAACAAGCCGGTACCACGCAAGGGTCCAGTCGCGACTGATGCGCTGCCGTGCTGCCACGTCAGTCACGTGGTTTCGCGGGCGGTTGCGACGAGGTGCGTTTCGCGCTCAAAATACTTGGGCGACGACGCAGAAGCTCACTTTTCAGACATGTCGAGCCGCAGCATCTCGTTCTCGCGGCCGGCGACGTACAACCCCGAGCTCGTGCGCAAGGCGAAGTCCGAAGACGAAGAGGACGCGGTCCGGCGGCGCCAGATGAAGGAAGAACTCGGCCTTGACGACGACGACGCGATGCTCGAGCAGCCAAAGGCGTCTTCCAACAACGCCGAGTGGCAGCAAAAGTGCGAAGACGCGCTCGCCAAACTCCGCGTCGCTATCGAAAACGAAGAGAAAGCGCAGAGCTCACTGAGCAAACTGCAGCTCCTGAGCAAATCCCAGACCGCGATCCTCAAGACGACGTTCGACAAGAAACTCAAGGCCAAAGAGTTGCTCGTGCAAGACCTGTTGTACGCTATCTCGCAGCACGAGACCAAGCTACGCGCTGGTGGCATCGCCTTTGACCCCGTGACACGGAAGTCGCCGAGACATCCGCGTCAGCGGCTTCCACCAAGGACGACGGTGGCGACGACCCGCTTGGAAATCTCCGGGCCGAGATTGACGCCCTTACGGAGCAGAACCTTCAGCTCAAAAGGCAGCTGCGCGCTGACCCCGCGGTGCCTGCAAAGAGTTCCAGTAGCGATGCAAGCGGTCTCCAAAAGAAGGTTGCGACGCTCGAGTCGGAGAAGCAAAACCTCCTCGCGCTTCTAAAGGACGCCCAGACCAAGCTGAGCAAAGCCAAGGACGCGCCACTACCTCCTGCCGCTCCGGATGCCAGTCTTGACGCCGCTGCCAAAGCGGCGCAAAAAAAGGTATCCAATAGGATGATGTTGGTGGCGATGATGCCATGATGTCGATGGTGTAGCTGGAAGGCGAGCTCCAAGCTTCGGCGAAAAAGGTAGTTTTGTGGGTCGGCAAGATGTGCACCGATTGTATATTGGTGCTATATAGATTGCGTCCCTGGAGCATGAGCTCACAGCAGCAAGAAAGCTGCCGCCGTTGTTGCTGCACCAGCGTCGGATGTGCCGCCCGCCACGTCTGCAGCCGACCAAGTACATTTCCACACCCTTGGTGAAGGATGTTTTTCATGGGCAAACGCAGGCTAAAATCGCGCAGCTCGAAGCCGATCTCGCAGCGGCCAAGGTGGCGGCGTCCGAGATGGAGGCAACGTACGTTGCCAAGCACGAAAAACTCAAGCAAACGGCAGAAGCTGAACTCAACAAGCTCAAGGACCAAGCGAAAAAGTCGATTTTGGACCTGCGGAAGAAGCTCGAAACAAACTCCAAGAGCAGTTCACAGCTCCAGACCAAGCTCGCTGCTGCCAAAACGCAGCTAGCCGCGCAACGCCAGGACCTCGCCACACTGCGAACGGGCGTCAGTGGCCTCGTGACGCAATTTCCGGCGGCGGCCAAGGACATCGCATCAAAAATCGAGGCGCGGGTCAAGGTGCAAGCTGACGCGCTCGCTGGTGTCGTCGACAACTACCGGCGTGAAATGAAGGAGCGAAAGCGCCTCTTTAACCTCGTGCAGGAGCTCCAGGGCAATATCCGCGTGCTGTGTCGGTTCCGACCCATCTCCAAGTCGGAGCTCGCGAACGGCAGCAAGGTCGTCGCCAAGTTCAACGGCCCCGAGGAAGTCTCGCTCGCGGGCGATAAGGGCAAGTCGAAAACGTACGAATTCGAGCATGTCTTCGACATGCAGTCGACGCAAGACCAGGTCTTTGCTCAAGTCAAGGTACGACTGATGAATTTCTATCAACGCCACAACTTCACTGCACCGCCTCTAGCCGCTCATTACATCCGTCCTCGACGGCTACAATGTGTGCATTTTTGCGTATGGCCAGACTGGGTCTGGCAAGACGTTTACGATGTCGGGGTCCGCGGAGAACCCGGGCATCAACCCACGCGCGCTCACGGAGCTCTTTGCGCTCAAGCAGAGCCGGAAGCAAGAGTACAGTGACGAAATCCAAGTGAGCATCATGGAGATCTACAACGAAGTGATTCGCGACCTTCTCGCCGAGAACGCTGCGACGACGTACGGACATGAGCCAATGCGGGCATGTAGTCATGTGGCTAATAGGAACCTCTCGGTGCGTCAAGGCCCGAACGGCAACTTTGTGCAGGGCTTGACCATGCTGGCCGTGGCAAACGCCAATGACGTCTTCAACCTCATCACGCGCGGCAACCAGAACCGCGCGACGTCTGCGACGGATATGAACGAACACAGCTCTCGGTCGCACTCGATCCTTTCCGTGTACATCAAGAGCACCAACGTTCTCACCAACGCCGTTGCTACGGGCAAAGTATATTGACTGGGTTCTCTCCGCCATCGCTAACGACGATTCGGTAGCTGCACTTGGTCGACTTGGCGGGCTCGGAGCGCCTCTCCAAGACTGGCGCCGAAGGACAGCGGCTCAAGGAGGCGCAAAACATCAACCAGTCGCTGTCGACGCTCGGGAATGTTATCCAGGCGCGCGCCAACAAGCAAAAGCATGTGCCGTACCGCGACTCGTCGCTCACGTACCTTCTCCAAGACTCGCTCGGCGGCGACTCCAAGACGCTCATGGTTGCGTGCTCTTCGCCCGTCGACTACAACGCTGAAGAATCCTTCTGCACGCTCAACTTTGCGGCCCGGACGCGGTCGGTCGAAATGGGAAAAGCATCCAAGAACGTCGCGTCGACCAAGAAGGAGTGATACCGTAATGCAAAATGTGTGAAGCAAACAAAATATATTGAACGGTGGCGCTGCCAAACTCGCTGCCAAACAAACGATTCTAACCCGTCTTTCGTCTCTTGGTGCGGAAGCTCGCGACCATCGTTGGGGCTTCGTCTTCGACTTGTGCCACATCCTCATCAACGTCGTTGGTCTCTTCCTCGTCGTCCTTGGTCTCTTCCTCGTCGTCGTTGATCACCTCGTCTTCGTTGTCCTTGGCCTCTTCCTCGTCGTCCTTGGTCTCTTCCTCGTCGTCCTTGGTCTCTTCCTCATCGTCCTTGGTCTCTTCCTCGTCGACCATGGTCGCTTCCTCGTCGTCCTTCGCATTGTCTTCGTCGACGGAGGCCTCGCTGCTCATCTTGACATTTGGTGTCTCCTTGAGGTCAAACACCTCATCATCCGAGTCGGGCGCTGAGCGGATGCGGCTGCTTCGTCGCGTCGGTTGTGCCTCGGGACCGCGACGACGCTTCCGAATCGTGATGTTCGAGACCGCGGGGTTGGTCGCACCGGCGTCGTCATCGTCGTCAGACAAGGACGTTGCCCGGCGGCGCTTCTTGGGCGTCGGGACACTGGAGGACTCACTTGGCTTGGGAGCGGCTCCCGTCAAGACCGTGTAAAACTCATCGAGAATGCCATCGACGTCAGTTGTGTCGTCGACAAGGCGGCCGCGAAGCGCATCAAAATGTTCCTGGAGCTCCTTCATCGCCGCCTTCTCGAGACGGTACAAGTACGGTTTGAGAAGCTGGAGAAATCCGACATGCTCGTCCAGCGGTGACAACAGTGAGACGCGGAGACCCTCAAAGAGGAACTTGAGATAGCTCCCTCGCAACGACACCGGAAGTTTCACACCGAGAGACTGGCTCAGCGCCTTGGCGAGATCGATGGCTGTTTGCGGCGAGTCCTCGAACGTGT
Organism: Saprolegnia parasitica CBS 223.65; assembly: GCF_000151545.1. Taxonomy (NCBI): domain Eukaryota; phylum Oomycota; class Saprolegniomycetes; order Saprolegniales; family Saprolegniaceae; genus Saprolegnia; species Saprolegnia parasitica. Next base: position 217,704 of record NW_012156440.1, read on the forward strand.
GGCGCAGCGCCACCATCTGCACTTCAAGGAGCTTCACGGGCGAGAGCGAGCTCAGGAGCTTCCCAAACGCCTTGGCGATCGGGCGCAGGCCCGCGTACGTGACGAGTCGGAGCACCGAAGCGGCTTGGCGCTTGTTTTGAGGATTCCAAATAGACGCGCTCGCGAGCGCGACAACCACGTCCCGCTGCGCGTTTTCGTCCTCGTCGCCACTCTCAAGCGTGCGCTCGTAGAACGATTGGCTCAGCGCAAGGAGGTTCGGATGCGGCTTGTATGCAACAATGTCCAAGGGCGGTGCGAGCGCATCAAACTTCTCGACACACAAGCATCGGACATCGCAGAGCGCCTTGAACGCCTCAAGTTGCACCGCTTGGATCTCTGCCCAATGCGGCGCGTCCTCGTCAAGCTCGTCATCAAGCACGTCGTGCACGTTGGGCGTGTCGCGCGTCACGGGCTGCTTGAGGTGCATCGAAAGGAGCTGCAAGAGCGCATCTTCCACTGCATGCCGGCGCCGAAGGACTTTCTGAATATGAGTGTCGACGTCGTCGTGCACCTCGCTCTTCTCAAGCATGTCAAAGACGGGCGTCGTTGCCCAGAGGAGGTCCTTGAGCACAATGTTGAGCGCGTACTTGATCGCAAGCGCGTCGCCGGTAAAGTGGGTGCTACGGTCCGCGATAAACTCGAGCAGCAACGTCCGGTCTGTCGCCTTGAGATACTCGCGCAGGTCGAGGTAACCGCCGAGGAAGCTGAGCGGGCGAGCCACGCCCGGAGCGTGAACTGCCCGTCGTCGTCGAGGTTGCGCTGACGGATGAGCGTCGCACACTGGTCAACGCCTTCCTGCGCGATCGCAAAGAGCACGACATCCACGTCGCGCTTGAGCGTTGTGTTGCTGCTCTCTGCCATGTAGTGGAACGCGCTTGAGAGCGCATCCAAGAACGGCTCTTCCGAGTACGTAATATAGACCTGCTTGAGACGCTGCAAGAGCATTTCGACGTGCTCGTGGTGTTGGTTGATGTTCGACGCGTTCCAGTTGAGGAGCGAGAGCCACTGCAGGAGCAAGCACACCTTTTCCGAGTCGGCCTGGAAACGCATCATGAAGTGCGGCAACTCGCGGCAAAAGTAAATGGATGCTGGCTCCTACGCGTTCTCGTTCATCTTGCGCCCAAACGAGCGATTATTTCGTACCTCGTCCGACGTCTTCTTGCGCGAACTTGCTTTGCGCGCTTTTGGCGCCGACTCGTCCTCTGAGAGCCGCTTGAGCACGGCGGCGATCAGCTGGATCAAGATGGTCTACGCAGAGATGACTCAATATGCATCGCCATCAATGGGTTAGAGGCGTAAAAGTTACATACCTGTTGCTCGGACGTGAGGGCCGGGTCTTGCGAGTCCGAGCCCAGTAGCTTGGCCAATAGCCGCCAGTTCTGGATCACCTCTAAAGATTGATGTGTGAGCGCGCGTATCACATGTACTTCAAACCGTACGGCAATCTTCAAGGTCCCAAAAGGCACTGACGAGGGTCTCCATCGGTCGCTCGATCTCGCCAAGGGACTCCATGTACTCTTCGGCAAACTCGATGAGTGCTATGGCTTGCGTCGTCAGTTGCGCCTCCGAGAGCTCTTTTTGACGGCTAACACCGAATGCATCGTATTGAAGGCATGCAAACTCCGCCGCAGCCTTGGAAATGCGGTCGTCTTGGTCGTAAAAGACAAGACGCTCGACGACCGTCAAATCGCACTCGTCGCCAAGCATGTCGAGTCTAATGACAACGTCAGATTCATAGCAATGTGTGTATATGCGTCTACCGATCAATCTTGGCGACCAAGTGGATCGCACGCAGGACCACATCATCGTCAACGTCGTCGCACATTTCGAGGTACCGGCGCAAGAAGCGAGCGTTGAATGCCTCGATCTTAGACGGCTTGGCCGACTAGATCCGCGCAATTGGATCAATGACGTACGAAGCGAACAACCGTCTTACCTCGTAAATGCCTTGGAGTGCCTCGAGCACGGCGACACGGACCTTGGCGTGCTTGTCATTGAGCATCCAACCCAAGTACTTAAGGTAGTTGTCTTCGAGAAACACGTCCGGCATGCGCTGAATCCACGCACCGAGCGCCGCGACCGATGCGGCCCGCACTTCGGGCATAATGTCGCGGTACCGGTGTACGACAACACCCTTGAAGAGCATGTCGATGGCCGCCATGATCTTCTTGCGCTGCGTGTCGTACTTGTTCTTGGTCTCGTGCAGCTTTTTAAACTTGGGTGTCTTTTTGGGCGTGTCCTTCAGCTTCTTAGCTTCGGCGGTGTACTGTCGCGCGATCGGCGCCATTTGGTCCCGCACCAAGCGCGCGCGGTCGACGAGGGCTTTGCCAATCTCGTACGCAGCCATAGTCGATGTATGTCGCACGGCCCGAACTTCAGCGCTACATTCACGTGGTAAGATACAAGGACGGTGAGGACGGTGTCATACCTGGAAAGCGTCGTCAGCCAGTCAATGCAGTTCTCGACCACGTCCGTCGACTGGAACGTCTCGCTGTCCCAGCATTCGACGACGAATTGCTCCCAGAACTCGGCAAACGATGACTTGAAGTAGCGGTACACCTAATCCAATGCTTTAGACCTACTGGAAAATTAAAGAAGGGATACCTTCGTCTTGGACACGATCGGGTAGTTGAGATCCTTGGAGGCCTCAAGGTCGACCACAATCGCGTCCACGAGCGTGCCCATGTCCAGTTCTTCAATGTCGTCGTCGTCCTTGACCGACTTGGAGGCGGCGCCGCAAGATTGCAATATGAAGTTGAGCAGCTCCGGCTAGCAGCATCGGTATCACTTTCGTAGCGACTGCGCCAGCCTTGAAGCAAGTCGGGGATGCTGCATGTGCCTTCTCGCACCGCTTCAAAGAGGTCTTTGTCGGCTTCGTCATCCGACTCATCCTTCTTGCGACCACCTTTGCCCTTGACGGCCTTCAATTTTGGGTTCAACGTACGTGCGTTGGGTCGCGGCACACGACCCGGTTGGGCACTAGAATGCACATATGTAAGACGTGCAAAAACAAAAGAAAGGGTAGGTACGAGCTGGATTCGACCGCAGCGGCCGTTGCCATGGCTGCAATTGACGGCGACTTGTACGTCGGGGCTGGGTTGCGGGTACGCGCGCTGCGTCGCTGCGCCGATATCTTCGTCTCCTCTTCTTCGTCGTATTCGGAGGCGTCACTCTCGTTGGCATCTTCTTCGGTTGCACTGGGCTCGGACGTCGCTTTGTTTGGCGTTGATATTTTCGCAGGCGTCGTCGCCTTGCTGCGCCGCGTCGCACGTGCTCGCGCGGGGGACATCTTCACCTCTTCAGCAGGCTCGACATTTCCCGTTGCAGACTTGTCGCTGTCGTTGGCATCGTCTTGCGACACGTCCATCGTGGCCGCGTTTCGTGATGAACGTCGAGTTGACGCCTTCTTACTTGGCGTCGAAGACTTGGAAGCACCCTTCCCCGAGCGTCCTCGAGCACTGGACGCCGCTGGTGTTGGGGATTCGTCGTCTGTGCTCTCCTCTGTCTTGGGGGTCGATGTTGCCTGCTTCGTGGCGCGGCCGCGACGGCGAGGCGCCTCGGTCCGAGGTGCATCATCCTCGTCGGACTCCTGCACCTCGGCCACCTTCCGAGCACGCTTTGCCGGCTGCTTGCGCACCTCGGGGGCATCGGAGGACGCAGCATCGTCCTCGTCCGAAGCGTGGGGCTTTGCTCGCACACGCTTGGACCCGCGGGTCACAGACGCTTCATGCTCGGCTTCGTCTTCCCCCTTCTCAAGCGCTTCCTTGCGTCCTTGGGTCCCCTGCTTCGTCGTCGCTTCCTTCGCCGGAGCGGCCTTGGCCTTGGCCCGCGTTCCTCGGACCATCGCTGCTGCGGTCCCTCCGGAACTGAAAATCCCAAAATTAAATTCCGTACAGTCAAGCACGATTCCAACTCGAATTCAAATACCCACGGTCCAATTTGCTACAAACGGCCATATATTTTTATATCGCCAATGATAATTCAAAGCGCGCCAAATCCCGCTCGACGCCAAGTGCGCGATTATTATCCGGATCCGTTTACTGGGAAAAGATCGCGTTTTTCGACTGGCGGCCGAGATGCACCTTCTCGGCATGCTCCTTGCTGCGTGCATGGCCGTCCATGGCTCGAAGATGGCCCCACCAACAATGCCACTTCAGTTCGATGCGAACATCGAGATCACATGTACGTGAGGCGACGACCAAACCGCTCGCGACGACGGCCTTAAATAGCCCACCTCGTCGATCGCTCCAAGGACTACCCTCCGTGGCTGCGCCGCCTCAAGGTTCGCTACGACTTTGATCAAAAAGTAGCGCGTGCGGATATTCTCGCCGGCTACGACAAGGGCAAGACGTACATTCGGCGCTACGATACCGTGCGTATGTCCTGCCATGTGGTCCATCACACGTCGCCTACGATAGAAGAAGGAGTACATCGTCAAGTACGGCGAGTACAAGAAGTGCGAGCGCGCGTACTTGGGTACAGTCATCGGTGCAATACTCGAGTCCGTGCTGCAACTCGAGTGCCCGTAGGCGAAGACATGCCACTGCCGCGTGTTCCGTCCGACCTCATACTTCAGGTATTGATTGGAAGCAAGTCAAGTGCGGTCATTCGATTGCAAAGGGCACGAGTACGATCGACGGCGTCGACTGCCGCCTTTGGGTCTCGGAGGATAGCGACGCCAACGTCCGCGTCAGTGTGTACGAGCGCTCGTCGGACCGTGGTGCGTTCGCGATGCGAGTCTTTTTGGATGGTGATGCGTCGTTGAAGTTCCGATCCGCTTGATGCAAGAGAGCCAACTCGATGGTGATGCGTGGACTACATTGATCACGTACGACATGCTCGATGTGACAGTGCGCCCTCAGGTACAAAACCACCACGCGCCTCTCCTTATGCTTCTTGGCTAGGACCTCTCGGTGTTTGAGATTCCGGGTGGCTACAGCCACAGAAGCTGCTCGCGCAGTGTCTCGGGGTTTCCATACATCCATATCTTTGACCATTATGTTCGCTTTTAATTCATCTACGCCCACGGATCGAGCTTTATGCGTTCGACATCTTCCGAAGCCGTCGTTGACGACGCACGATGGTAGTCGATGTCGTCGTCATCCCTGGATCGCGATGTGCATTGGCCGAGACAGCACCATCTACGGAGCATCTCCGTCCAGTGCACCGACGAGCGTGGGACCGCGCTACTACCTTGGTTCTTGGAGATCTGTACGTGGTGCGTGGCGGCAGCAGCGGTCGGTGTGTAGTAGATAATGTCGTAGCCCTCAAAGTGCTTGACGGTCGTCGAGCCGTCCGACACCTGGATGTGGTACCCGTCTGGAAAGTGCACGAGCCGAGGCACGTAGATTTCGGTTGGTGCCTTGGCTGTCGCCTCCGTCGACTTCATGCGCAGGTGGTACTCGCAGCGGTCGAGGTGGAAGCGCGATGTCAATGGCCGGCCACTGATCTTGATGGCAGACGGGCGCACGTAACCTTCCTTGGCGCGACCGCCAGCGTCAACACCTTTGCCTTGTTTTCTTGGTCTCGGCTAAAGAGACTCAGGTCCTACATGCCACCGTGAGAGCAAGCCCGGCACCACTTATGCATACCTCGAGGTTCCAATTGTCACCCCAGACATTGTTGTTGTCGGACGTGTAGCACCAAAGCGTGTACGAGAGCAGATTTGCTTCGAGAGACGCGACCGTGTTGTCCATCGCGGCGACTTGCGCGTCGAAGTTGCCCGAAGCGTACGCCTTGTTGTTGGTCAAGTTGAACGGAATGCCGCACTCGCCAATAAGCGTCGGCGCGCCGCCCATGCAGCGCGACGACGTCTCGCGAATCGCTCGCAAGGCGCGGATGTGGGCGTCGCGAACGTTCTTCTTGCCGAAAATTGGACGTTTGGTGTGCACGTCGACCGTAAAGTACGGCTTCCACGAGCGCAGAAAGAGCGTGATCGGGTCGTACCAGTGCGTCGCGTTGACGCTGCGCGGAATGGAGATCGTCGGGAACGGCGTCGAGATGAACTCGAGCGGCGGCATCTCGATGAACAAGATCATGTGCGGCATGACGGCGCGGATCGCATTCGCATACATCTGTGGACACATGAGATCCAATGGCAAGAAAGAGCAGCGTACGTTGGCAAAGGGAATGTAGCAGTCGACGCCAAAGTCCATGTTGGCAAAGTGCTGCGGTCGACGAAGCACGGGCCGCTGCGTGCGCGCGTCCATCTCGTAGAGCCCGAGGCGCTCCCAAATGCACGTAACGCCATCGCGCCACGCCCGCTTTCCGTGGCACTTGATGAGCTTGACCGTGTCGGGCTGATTGAAGATGTATTGCATGATCCCTGTAGGAGTATACACGTGAGGCCAGCGATTCAAACGACTAGTGGCGGTATACCTGTGGACCACACTTCGACTTGCTGGTCAATGCCGTTCGCAAGGCACATGCCCTGGAAAGGCGTCGGCGCGAGACCGAGCTTGAGCTCCGTTGCCAGAAAGTGCTGGCTGATGTCGGCGACACCAACGTACCCCGGCGACGGCTCGTTCATCGTGCCAAAGCCAATGACGTGGTCCATGTCGGCGACGATTTTGGCGACTTCGAGAACCGCGTTCACGTAGTGCGACTGCAAAAAGTCCTGCACGGGCATCCCGCGTACAAGAATACCAGGCGCGACCCTACACATCGATAGCATGAGACTCCTCCACTAGAGATAGTGTGTACCGGTTGCCCGCCCAGAAGAGAGTAAACATCGTCGCGCTCGCAAACTTGAAATAGTTGGTGGGCCACACCATCTTGGGAAAGTCTTCCGGGCGCCCGCCGTAGGTGTCCATGCAGAACGCACTTTTGGTCACTGCAAAGTGCGGCGGATACAAGCCAATTTCGGTGAGCGTCCACAGCGGCGCGCCGTCCCCGCCCGTGTAGCGCGACCAGACGTCTTGGTGCGGGTCCATGATCACGCGCAAATCAAACTCGCGGGCGATGAGAAGCACGTCGCGAAGGTAGCGCAAGTAGTCGCGGTCGTACACGCCAGGGCCTGCGTGCTCGATCGCCTCCCATGTGATTACAAACCGAATGCACGTAAGGCCCCAGCGCCGAAGCCGGCCAAAATGCTCACGCGCCTCCGAGAGCGGGAACGGCCGGCCCACGAACGACAAGGCGCCATCGTCACGGTCAAGAGGAAGCTTGGAAGAGCCGCCGAGGTTCACGCCCTTGAGAAGCAGCACACGCCCGTCCGCGTCGTAGAAGTGCCCATCACGTAGCTCGAGGTCCATGATGGATCGCAAAATGGCGACCTGTGGCAGCGGCAAGCAATTGATGACGCAATCAGAGGATTTTGTCATTCGCGACATGCGATATTTATCTTGGTTCCAGTATCGAGTCAGCTTCAGCTTGCAATTATTTCATTTGGCCCGCGTTTACGGTCTGTGCATGGAGATGACCGCGAGGCGTTGATGTCCGCATGGTGCGTGCGCCGTCATCTTTGGTTCGTTCGTCGCCGCGACTACCGTCATTTCCATGCACTGCGGCTATCAAGAGTCATTGAGCCGAGACTGCTGACGGTACTTGCGACTCGTGGCGTCGTCGTGTCCAACGCCAGCTATACAATTCTATCTCGGGCCCTCTCAGTGCTGCCCTTCGTGGTGCCGCCGTTCAGTTTCGCTCAGGCATTGCGATGGGCCGTGCGTGGGCTCGATTGCAAGCAGGCAACTCGCCTCGAGCACACTTCGCAGTATCTGCACATCATGGTTGCGCCTAGCCGCACCCGTGTATATGAGCTTGCACTGTTGCTCGTTCTCGTCGTGTTGTTCCAGGAGAGCGTCTACGGCACGGAGCTGTCTCTATCGGCAGAGTGGAAACATCGCGAGTCCAACTGCCGAGCTTCCTCACACGCATGCATACATCTCGTTGCGCTTTGGCCATGGATTTCGTGTACAACTCGGTGCTCGCGGTGGGTAGGCGCCTGTCATGCGACGGTCGCTGGTGGCCATCATTGCAATTATGTAATGCCAGAGGTGGTCGACGGATTGCATCTATTTGTGGGGTATTATCCGGACAGTCATTTTTGACCAATGAGAAGCGAGGTTGAATCTGATTGGCTTGCATAGTGGAGCCAAGAGGTGTGGAATGAATGGTTGGTTGTGTCGGGGCCAGTAGGCGCGTTTGGTAGGCGCCGGTGAAATTACTCTGCCAATTCAAGAAGATAAGTAAGATGGTCAAGAACGTCCGCATCACCTACCGTCGCCGTCACTCGTACGCGACCAAGTCGAACCGCATCGTGCCGGTGAAGACGCCCGGTGGCAAGCTCATCGCCCACTACCGCAAGAAGACGTCGTCGGGCCCCAAGTGCGGTGACTGCAAGCAGTCGCTCAAGGGCATCAAGCACCTCGCCTCGAAGGCCTACAAGAACGTGTCGAAGAGCCAGCGCACGGTCTCGCGTGCCTACGGTGGTTCGCGCTGCGCCGGCTGCGTGCGCCAGCGGTACGCGACCCTTTCGTACTGTCGTCCTGTATGCTCATCCTCGATTGTAGCATCGTCCGTGCCTTCCTTATCGAGGAGCAGAAGATCGTCAAGAAGGTCCTCCTCGAGAAGCTCTCGAAGAAGAAGGCCGAAAAGTCCGCTTAAACAATCGACTTTTGGATGATTGACTTCGGGTGGCGTGTGCTAGCTTTCTTACCTCTCGACGATGATGGTACTCAATAATAGCACGTATCTTCTTGCTTCCGTGTGGACCAGGAATCGACCCCAGCTTCGTGTTTCTCGACCTCTTTAGGACGCCTTCCATCACCCGGTATAGGGACTATGAATCATAGTCAAGCAGCGAGCCCTACTCACTACTTCAGGTTTCGATCGAGATCGAACCAGTGGTGACGGCGTCCACGGATACCTTCCTCACCCTTAACGGCTTAAGTGGGGTGCTGCGTTGATGAGCTATGTCGATGGCGCTTGTGGTGATACGGAAGAATCATTGTACTTCGTCATTATGCACTACTCGAGCTTCTCGAGCTCGCGGATGCGGTCGAGCATCTCGCGCTTGCTCGTTTCTTGGACTTCGCCGCCAAGGATGTACTCGTCGAGCATGGAGTAGACCTTGTTGAAGTTGAAGACAATGTCGAGCTCGCAGACGTTCTGGAACTGCTGGTCGAGGAGCTCAACGAAGAGATGGATCGTCTCGAGGCACAGGAGCTCGTTCGCGTGCAAGTCGACGCCGAGAATGAAGAAGAGGCCTGCGTAGCGTCGGTAGATGAGCTTGTACGAGCGGAACTCGATAAAGTTGGTGTGCTTGGCGTCGCGGGCGACCACAAGACGGTGAATCTCGGACTCGAGGCGCGGCTTCTCGAGGTCCGGCGGCGGTGGCACGTACCACTTGCTCAGGCGCGTTTTGCCCTGGCGGTTCTGCAAAAGGAAGAAGCGGATCTACCGAGCATAGTATTGGAATCCCATATTGCATGCAAAGCCAACCATGGTCTTCTCGTTGCTTGCTGCTGCGCTACGCTCTCAAACACAAATGAAATCAAGCGTGGCCGCGACGCTTGGCGTGGATCTTTGTGCCCGTTTTGGATCCGAACTTTAGGTGCGCGAGCTTATACGGAGACTCCAGCATACAATATTATGGCGCCAAGCGTATGACGTTGGCACACCCGAGAGACTGTGGATGATGTCGGTAAATACTGATAGAGATCAAGTACCCTTGATACTGAGCTCCTACACTAGAGTATCGAATGCGGTAGCCAGGGCATACTATTGCATGTTACCAGGTGGAGGTCCCAGGCCCTCTCAGATTGGGGGAGCCAGTCGAAGCACCTTGTCTCATTGCTCGGCATGAAAATCCCACCGCAGCATGATCAACGTGCGGTCAATAGCAGAAGCTAAAGTACACGCAAAATCGTACTATTACAGCACCACAGTGCTTTGAATGGTTAGCGAAAGCGATTTGCCGGCACAAAAACGAGTGGGCCGTCTCGAGTGCGCCCGGCCAGTTCAATTCCAAGCGACCTGTCCTCTTCCTAGCGCATGTTGACTCGGTGCTCCAATGCATGTCGTTGAAAGAGAAGAAACCCTACTTCCACTTGGAGTCCAAGCCCCAGCATACTGCATGGTGTATTACAACCTTTTTCAATGCAGTGGATTTCTATTTTATCATATTTATTTTATATGCGTGTGGGGCAGGGACCAATCAGCGGCCTCCAAAACTGCATTCAAGAAAAATATCACTCGTTATTTGTATATCTGGTTGTGAATAAAATGACCTGGGGATCACCACAACCGTGGGAGCTGTGGGCGTTTTGCAACTTGGCGAGCGATGGCCAAGGTAATACCAGTCCTATTGCCGAGCCCAACGGGTCATCTCGGCGCTGCTACTAGATGGAGGAAGAGAAGCATGATGGTGTAGCTACTACTACGGAGGAGACGTCCCCAGAGACGGTCATCACGTCGCCCGAGGCAAGGGAGGCCATTGTCGCGCCCGAGGAGCATGTAGAGAAGGATCCCGACCAACAGCCGAGTGCTGACGACAGCGACGAGATGGAGGACGGCGAAGTCGACGAGGATGACGACGACTACATTCCGGTGACGAAATCGCCCATTCCGGCGCCCGTCCCCGTGGCTGCCAAGAAGGCAGCGACGCCACTCGAAACGTACACGCGGGGATATCTCGGCATCTCGTTTGCCGCAGACTCGACCCAAGCCCCCGAGATCGTTCTCTCTCACCTCCCGCTGACGGCGACCGAGGTACAATCTGGAGCATGGCGGTACTACAACCTGCAAGCTAGAGCGACCTCCGCACGTACTTCAACGAGTTTGGCTCCATCGCCGCGTGCACTCTCGCTGCGCCGAGCGCCACGGTGGCCTTCTCCGACGTAGCGGTCGGAATCGTCCTCTTCTGCGTCATCAAGACTCAATGCTGCATTAGGCGCTCAATCGCATCTTTACCGCGCCCCAGCACGAGATCCTGTCGACCGTCGTGCTTGTTGCGCCCGCACCGCCGTCGCTCGACCCGGTGATGGTGAGGTATCGTAGCACTGCTCCGGTTGCCGCTTTCTTATAGCGTTGTGTAGCCACCATGAGGCGACGTACCCCAACAGCGGCGTCCATCTCTCGAATCTTCTGCCAACCATGACGGAGCGTATGACCAGAACTGCGTCGAGGAATACTAACGTTCTTTTCTGGTTAGAGACGATCAAGTCGGAAATGAGTGCCTTTGGCGTCATCAGCAACATTCACCTGGTGCTGCAGCCCAAGGAAGGCAGCGTACGCAACCGTTATCTGTCGACGAAGGCTGATTACGCTGGCGTAGGAGTTTGGCTTTGGTTTTGTGACTTACCAAGACAACCGTTCCGCTGCCTTGGCCTTGACGGCGGAGTCTCGACTGATCGATGGCCAAGAGGTCAAGATCAATATGACTCGAAAGCCGTCTCGCCCACAGAGCGAGCATCGGCAAGCCTACAACGCTCGCCAAGTCACACACCCCTACGGTGGGCGAGGACGAGGACGTGGCGGCCGAGGCGACTTCCAAGGGCGGGGCCGTGGTGGCCGCGGTGACTTTCAAGGGCGGGGCGGTCGTGGGGGCCGCGGCGACTTTAACGGCGGCCGGGGG
>NW_012156440.1:229417-241138 GCF_000151545.1 Saprolegnia parasitica CBS 223.65
CAGCGGTGGCCGAGGCGGTCGTGGTGACTTCACCGGCGGTCGTGGCGGTCGTGGTGACTTCGGCGGTGGCCGAGGCGGCCGTGGCCGTGGCGGACGGGGTGAATCCGGTGGTCGCGGAGAGCTCGGTGGCCGAAGCACCGCCACGGACTACCACGCACCGTATCAACCTCCGTCGGCCCCGTATCCGACAGGACCGTATCAGCCTCCATACCAGACAGCAGCCGCGCCATACCAGCCACCACCCGCGCCTTATCAGCCCCCGTCTGCTGTGCCGTATCAGGCACCGTCGTACCAGCGACCGTCGTATCAACCACCGGCGGCGGCTGGTAGCAGCGCGTACTCGCAGGCGTACGAACCGCCGCCACCGTACGCGCCAAGTTATGACTCCCATCGTGGAGCCCAAGCAAGTGGCTACAAGCAATCTCCTCTGCTGCCCCCGCCGACATATCAAGAGTACGCACCCAGCAGCGCGCCGTACAAACCAAGGTACTCGAGTGACCACGCCCCGCCTCCGCCACTGTCTCGGTACGACGCACCGCCGTCTCGGTATGACGCGCCTCCACCACGGTATGACGCACCGCCGTCTCGGTACGACGCGCCTCCACCACGGTACGACGCGCCATCGTCTCGGTATGACGCCCCGCCGCAGCGTTACGACGCGCCTCCGCCGTCTGCTTACGACAACCCTGGACGACACGACGTGGGTCCGCCGTATAGCCATAGCTATGCGTCCCCTTCGTACCCTCCGCCGTACGCGCCGAGTGGATACCACCCGCCGTCGTATCCCCACGACCCGCGTACGAGGTCGGTGCTCTCAATCTCGTAGTAGAATCTCATTGCATCTTCGCTTACGTGTAGACCCACGTACCTGCGTACGGTGCCCCGTATTGATCTGCATTGCTCCCTACGAAGCTTCCATTCGATCCGGCTCGCACATGTAATGAGCAGCCTCGGTAGTTGTGAAATTGTAGATTAAAAGATCTTATCGAGGGCCGATGCATGATAGATAATAATGACGGGTTTAGTACGGGAGCCACTTCCACTCGGGGCTCTCGCGCGTGAGCTGCGCAACGTGCTCCTCAATCGAGCGACCGGCCGCCTTGGCGCACTTGGCCATCTTCCGCGCGTCCTTGGTCGACATGGCGCGGAGCGACTTGGGGTTGATGATGACGCCGGTCACCTTCATCTTGTCGTTGGACGAGCCAAAGGCGGCACGGGACGGATCGTCCTCCTCTTCGATGACCTTCTTGCCACCGCCGAGGCGGTACTCGGTCTCCTGGGCCTCGCCCACAACGCGGACGCGACCCGACTCGACGAGCCACTTCTCCGTGCAGAGCGAGTTGTAAAACTCTTCCGAGTGCGAAATCATGATGCAGCCACGGCAAAGCCGCGGATGCCGTCGGCGAGGGCGCCCAAGGCCGCGCGATCCAAGTAGTTGGTCGGCTCATCGAGCACGAGCAAATGCGGGCGCGTCCACATGGCAGCGGCGATGACGAGCTTGACCTTCTGGCCACCCGAGAGACCGCGGATCTTGCCGTGCGTACCAAACTCGGCGTTCAAGTTGAAGTCGTCGAGGTGCTTCTGGACCTCCTTGGTCGTCGTCGGGCGAAGATCCATGCCACTGGCGAGCGTCGCCTGGCGGATGTCTTCCATTTCGGCCATCTTGCCGAGGCCCATGGCTTGGAGCTCCTCGAGCGTGTAGTAGCGGTTCTTGCTTTCCGTCATGCCCCAGAGCTTGCATTCGTACTCGAGCGTGCCGCGCTTGCCCTTGCGACGCGACATGATCTTCTCGATCGAGCCCTTGGCGCCCTCGGCCTTGGCGGCCTCCGACTCCTTCTTGTCGACGCGCTCGGCGAGTTCGCGATCAATGCCACCAGGACCGCCGAAACGCCACTGGATGTACTGGACCGGCGAGCTCTCGAGGTGCTGCTCGACGTGATGCAGCGAGTGCTGGGCCACGTACGCGATACGCAAGTTGTGGTGCTTCCAGAGCTCGCCCGTGTCGGGCATCGTCTCTTGCACAATCATCTTGATGAGCGTACTCTTGCCGGCGCCGTTGCCACCAATGACGGCGACGCGCGACGCCAAGCAGAGCTTGATGTTGACGTCGACGAGCTGCGGCTTGGTCGCGCCGGGGTACGTAAAGTTGCAGTTCTCCATCGAGAGAATGCGGCGCGTGGTCGAGGCAATGCCTTCGAGGCGGCCGGGCTGCGGCAGCACAAACTGCGTGTCGGACGACGAGAGCTCGTAGTAGTGCTTGGCCTCCGGGTGCTTCTCGACAAACTTGGCGAGCGTACCCGGGTACAAGACGAGCTGCTTGCTTTCGTAGTGAAGCACGTCCGTGCAGACGTTGTCGAGGAAGCCCGTGTCGTGCGACACCAAGAGCACCGTCATCGACTCGAGCGAGTTGAGGTAGTCGACGAGCCACTGGACTGCGTGCACGTCCAAGTGGTTCGTCGGTTCATCGAGCAAAAGCACATCCGCGTTGTACAGCATCGCGCGGACGAGCGCGAGCTTCATGCGCCACCCACCCGAGAGCGCAGCGATGGGGCCGTCGAGCATCTCGCGCGTAAAGCCAATGTTGACCAGCGTCGTCTCAAAGACGTCCGGCGCGTTGTGCGCAAGCTCGGGCGCCGCCTTGAGCGACTCGAGGAGCGAGCCCTTGTCCTCGACAACGTCTTCGTGCTGGACATACACCGTGCGGAGGTGCGTCGGGAGACCTTCGATCGTGTGGTTCGAGATGTTGCGCATGAGCGTCGTCTTGCCGACACCGTTCTTGCCCACGAGGCCGTAGCGGTGGCCACGCGTGAGGCGGAGGCGGGCGTTGCGGAGCAGAATCTTGCCGCCGTACGCGAGCGAAAAGTCAATGTCGCACACATCGTTCGGGTCCGTCGAGACGACGCGGTCGTCGCCGAGGCCGCCGCCAGCCTTGCGCAGCGCCTTGCACACGCGATCGGCGTCCTCGTCATGGAGGTGCGCCGAGAGGTACGGCAGCACGAACCCACGCCACTCCTTGCCGCGGTTGTGCGTCACGAGCTCGGCGCACACGTCCGTAATGTACGTGAGCGTAAACTCGGTAAGACCCGGGTGCGTCGCGATTTCAAGCGCCTCGTGGAGACCCGCGATCAGGTTCTGCTGGAGGAGCTGGCGGATCGCCGCCGGATCTTCTTCGTCCGAGCCTTCGCCGGCAGCGCGCTTGAGGCACGCACGCGCATCCGAGGCCACTTCAGCGACTTCTTGATCCGCGATGCGCTCAATGACCGTGTCGAGCTGCGGCAAAAGCAGCGGCACAAAGGGAGCGACGTCGCTCGGGCGAGAGACGAGGCGGCACATGCTGTCAATGATGCGCGAGGCCTTGCGACGGAGCGCCGACGAGTTGGTCGACGTGTCGCGCAGCGCCTTGTTGAGGAGCGGCGCAATGAGCGAGAGCGTCGCCGCGTCCACGTTGGCGACGAACGTCGTCGCGAGAAGCGCGTCGATGGTCGCAAGCGTCTTCTCCGGGTGCGCAATCACATCGACGAGCGTCGGGACGAGCGGGAGCACATCGTCGTTGCCGATCGTCGAGCAGGCAGCCGTGAGCGCCGAGAGCGCGGCCTGCTGGACCTGCGTCTTGGTATCCCACACGACTTCCGAGACCTTGGGGATGACTTCCGGGAGCGAGCACGAAACCTCGGTCGGCGCACGCGGCGCAAAGTTGCGGAGGAGGTCGAGGGCGGCAACCTTGCACTGCCACTGGCGAAGTTCCAAGCAGACAAAGATCTGCGAGAGGAACGTGCGCGTGGCAAGCGGGTTCACGAGGTCGAGGAGCGAGTGCGTGAGGCGGATAGCAGCGTCACGGACGTTGGGCTCCTTGTCGGCATGGCGCTCCATGATCGAGACGAGGTCTTCGACGACAATCGGTTCAATCGCGGACGAGACAGCGTCGCAGCGACCCATGGCGGTGAACGTAAGCAGAGCACCTTCGCGCGAGTCGACGGCCTTGCTCTTGAGCGCGAGGCGCGTGAAGTCGATGATGTAGAAACCGTGGGCGCTGCCAATCGTGAGAAGCTCGAGCGCCTTGACGAGGTCGGCGATCGCAGCCTGGCGCTCGTTGCGCGAGACTGAGCCGGACATTGTGTGGAGCATCTTGTCGATGATGGCCTTGCGCTCGTCAATGTCTTCAATAGCCACGAACGTGGCGCAGTCTTCCTCGTTGCCGAGGACGCGGGTGAACTCCTTCTCGGGCTCGGCCTCGCTGCTAGAAGAATGCACCGACGATGGGCGCGCGCTGCCGGGCACGAAGGCCTTGACCGTCGGGTTGTACGACGGGAGGGCGGCCGCCGAGACGGCGCTCGGGGCCGCGGGGGCCAGCGGCGCGGGGGCGGGGCGGCCAAACATGGTCGCGTTGGCCGCGGCCTTGGCGGCAAGACGTTCCTTCTGTGCTTTGCCCATCGCGTGTGATTCAACTATGGCACCTCGGAGCAGCCCGTCGTATTCCCTTGAAAAGTATCCTCGTCGACTATACCTGAGACAATGACGCCAAACCGTCGCATTTTATTGCGCTTGCTCGATAATTTATACAAATCCTAAGTTACTTTTAAAAATACATTTAGATTCATTTTCCGCCTTTTTGATTGGATTCGACGTGGATTCCCTCGCGAACCGAGCTCCACCACCAATCTGCGCGAAGGGGCTTCGATTCTCACACGCTCATTGGCTGAACGGGACCACGTGTACTGCATTAGGTAATCTAAAAAAAGACGTCGAGAAATGAATGGCGGACGCAACGCCCAATGATTGGGTGGCGCTTGACACGCAAAAAGATCGCGCGTGCGTTTTATACTCGAATTCGCCTGTTTAAACGCGTCGTGAATCTCAATCTCAATCGCGGATAGCGAGCTTGGAAAAGCCATAGAAGCTCTCAACGACATTTGACGACGACGACTCGAGTATCGCTCCCATCATGTTGTCGAGGAGCTTGACGCACGTAGCGCCCACGGCCGCACCATTCCGGCGCACGTGCCGGAGTAGAATCGGCAGAATCTCGGCTTCGGGGATCCTTCGCTCGTCGAGCATGAGACCCCACGCCCGCGCTTCTTGTGGCAACGACACACACTGCCCGTTCTTTGTATACGAGTGCGAGCTCAAGAGCACCGTCCGGACGCGTGTGCATGTCGGCGCCGTGCGGTCCACAATGCACCTAATACATCGATCGCTCCGTGACGACAAGCGTGCAGAAGCGACCAGACTCGCAGTACCAGTAGAGCGATTTGCGGTAGAGCGAGCGCGAGCTCGGCACGGCTTCGTCTTCCGTGATCGTTTGCCCCGCAGCGATGAACCGATCGGGGCCATAGTACCGGCGAAAGAGGAGCTTGGAGCCGTTCGAGACCGGATCGTCTCCAAATGTGGCGCACGAATACGATATGTTGGTCCCTTGAAGCACCTAGTGCTCGAGTTGGTCGAGAAACACGGGCGCGACCGCGTACCTCGCGGTCCAGCGGCACCGTATGCATGTGGCTCACACGCTGCTCGTCGGGCGTGAGGTCAGCCATGCTGATCTTGCTCACGACATGCGTCTCGACGGCGGCAACGACTTGTTTAAAGCTGACGCAGTCCACGACGCGCTGGCTGCGCCAGACGTACTGGAGGCAGTCGATGTTGATGTCATCAATGACAAACTCGTCGGGCGCGTCCGTGAACGGGTACCGCTCGAGGATCAGATCTGTGTTTTGGTACACGAGGTGCGTGAGCCAGTCAAAGCCGACGTGGCGCGACTCGGGCGACGCGAGGAGCGCAATCTTGCGCACAGCAAAGATCGGCAGCTCCATCGGAAGAATCTGGCATTGGATTGAGATCGGACGATGGGGTCGACGGCATACCTGAGGTATCGTGTGCCACGTGTCGTCCATGGAGCGTGCCATGAGCTTGATAAACTCGACGTACGCCGCCCGCTGTTGTTTGAGAAGGCGATTTTCCGAGACCACGAGTTGGGTCTCATCGTGAAGGCCCACCGCGACGTCCTCCCAAGATAGCGCAGGAACGTCGGGTCGTCGTTGGGCAAGTATGGCCTCGAGATCGGCGACTTCGCGCCGCAGGTTCTCGAGCTCGGACCGCTTCTGGTGCACGTAGAGCTTCTGCTTGGCGCGGTTGTACTCGCGCCACCGGTTCTTCTTCTCTTGGATGCGGCGCTTCTCCTTGAGCTCCATGGCCTTGCACTTCCAGTCTTGGTCGTCGTCGTCGCCACACGCGTCCATGCTCCGGTTGCTGCTCTCGGATGTCGTCCGGGCCATTTCTGGAGTAAGCGGTATCCGGACACCAAATCTGGGATTGCCGACATGAAACGACGGCCGATCTTGCGTCGTGCGACTGCCGACAGAGTAAACTGCGTGATAGGGCGAGGGACTTGCTACTAATACTATCTCCCCTTGCAGAGATTGCTCTGACCTCAATGGGGCAGCAGCGCTTCTCTGTAAGCAGCTCTTCGTCGACGACCCTTGCTGATAGACAAGCGAGTACCCAACCAATAACTCCTACCTGTCTGTCATCATTGACAACCACTATTATGTTGGCGAAGCGACGCGGCGCAATCAGGTGCCAGGCTGCTTTCCGGCAAAAGATCGATCTTGTTGCGCTCGACGTGAATGCTAACGCTTGAATTGGACTTTGAACCAACGAGAAATGCCGGGACATTCAATGCACCAGTGTCTCGCTACTCCACCAAGCAGAACTCGGCAGAGCCAACTCAGTGCGTTGCGATAGCGCCGTGCCCGTGTCCATGCACTCAATGCCTGTACTAGTACTATACAAGGCAAGGGAAGGAAAGGTACGGCCAACTGGGTCAAAACGTGCGTTTTCGATGATGCACACTGAGATCGCGTGGCGAAGTAGAGAACAATGACTATCATCCATGTCGAAACAGTGGAGCCTCGTCGCTCTCACCAACACCCAAGGGATTCCTTGGCCGAGCGCCATTGCCGAGCAAGTCCTTTGCACTGCAGTGTTTGCACTGGCAACGACTCTCGAACGTCGAGCATCCGGATAAACACATTTGTCAAAAGTGCCTCCATGCGAGGCGAGAAGCGCAAGCGGACGCCCACGCGCGCCGATGGCATCCATCCGCGCAACAAGTACAGGGTTCCGCCCGACTTCAAGGAACTCTCTGCCTCGTACCCGTCGCTGCAGCCTTAGTATGCCACGTCATCCTTGGTGGGCAACGACTCATTCATCCCAATAGCCTCCTGCCCACGGCGTCCGGCGGCATGCACATGCAATGGCACGAGCCCGACGCCTTGCGGTACGCATACCCCGTTGCTGTTTATTTCATCAAATTCAATTGATTGTCCCGTAGAGAGCTCACAAAGGCCTTGCTGCACCGCGACTTTGGGCTGACCTGGGATATGCCATCGACCAACCTGTGCCCGACGGTATGAACGGCTAGGCATGCGAGAAGCATCTTTTGACGCATGTAGTTGACCAACCGACTCAACTACATTCACTGGATCGAAGACCTTCTCTTGCTCTCGCGACGTACGTACGTGGGCAACGACATCGTCGGCATTGACGTTGGCACGGGCGCGTCGTGCATCTATCCGCTCCTCGGCCACGCCTTGAATCAGTGGCGCTTCGTCGCGACCGACATTGACGCAGCATCGCTCGAGTGCGCGCGCGCCAACGTCGCCGCCAACGAGCTCGAGCAGCACATTTCGCTGCGCCTCGTTGATGGAGCGTCATGTGTCCTCCCGACGTCACTGCCCCCAGCGGTTGACTTTAGCATGTGCAACCCGCCCTTCTTCGACTCGATGGACGAGGCCGACACGAACCCGCGCACGAGCTGCACGGGGTCGCTGAATGAGATGACGACACCTGGCGGCGAAGTCGCGTTCATCGAACGCCTCATTGACGCAAGTCGTGCGCTCCAGACCCAAGGTAGGCTCGTTTCGCCCGTGCCGTCGACAACGACGCGGGGTCTGATAGTGCGCTGGTATACGTCGCTCATCGGACGCAAGAGCTCGCTTCGGCCGCTTCTAGCGACGTTGCGCGCCGCTGGCATTCGCAACACTCGCACAACCGAGTTCTTGCAGGGCCGAACGACGCGCTGGGGCCTCGCGTGGTCATTTACAAGCGACGGCATGGATGCTGCCGACCTCGTATTACAAACAACTGCATGCTACTCCGCACTATCATCGTCCTGCTTGTATAGGCTGCCCACAAGGTTCTCGGGAAGCGCAAGGAGCGACAGCGGCGCGATACGATGGTTTTCCAAGTCGACCGCCTCGCCCCGATGCAAGGTACTACCTTTCTCTCCCCATATACGTTGTGTGTGCAAGTGGTTTCATAGAGGCTAGTCCTATCCACGGCTGCAGAATGCTATGCGACGTCCATGCTCGCATCCTCGAGAGCCCTGCCCATGTGCTCCAGGTACAGCGGCGCGATGCGGGATTCTCGATCGTAAATGAGTCGCGCGCGATGTAGGGGTGCCTGGCTGTTGAACCTCTGGGCGATAGCACCGAGACGAAAAGCGACTACATGCTCACATACGAACGCGACGGAGCGGTCGAGTGGGTGGCCGATGCGAGCGTTCTGGCCTTGGACACAACCTTTGACGTGACGCTGACGTGGCGCGACGGAAAGAGAGATCTCTTCTGGCAGATCGCAGACCAGTGGAAAGGTGCGATCGTGCGCACGGGCCGCACATGGCGGAAGCGCCATCAGGGCTTTTACGTGGATGCGACTGGGGCCTCCCAAGTATAAAGTTCGCAAGGTTTACGTACGATTGAGTTTTTGAGTTTCGAGTTTTGAGTTTACAGCCAATGGCTGCGCACCAATCAACAGAGCGCGTGCCAGCCAACCTCGTTTAGATCAAGAAACATGTCGGCCCGCGTGACCAAGCAAATCCTGCGCGCGACCGTGCTCGTGGACGAGCCGTCCAAGACGAAGGGCAAGGCCGCCGGCAAGTCCAAGTCCGGAGTTGCGGCAAAGACCAAGTCGCTTAAGAAGCGCCGGCAGTTCCTTGACGAGGCTCGCATCGAGCGCAGCAAGTCGGACAACACGGCCAAGAACATTGCCGTGCTCACAAAGCTAACCAAGACAACCAAGGCACAGGATCTCATGAAGAAGGTAGATGCACCTGCCACGCGCTCGGCTCGACACTTATCATCCTCGTGTAGATCCTCAAGCAAACGCAGCGCTTGTAGACGTGACGCTGCTTCCACCTCGTGTACTACCCTATTTAATCGCCATCGTAATCCACCGCTCCTCTTGCGCACCCTTCGTGTTTTTGCCGCCATTTGCCGCATAGCTATGTAGCATCAAGCGTTGCTCCGTTAGACACGGTCGAACGTTGGTCGTCGTCCTTCGCTCCTTGCCCCTGCAGGCAACAGCGACGTGAGGCATCACGTCAACTCGACGTTGTAGTTGGCTCGATCCAGTGTGGTGTACGTTTGTATGTATTTTGACAGGGACATGCAAGTGCACTGTCGCTCGCGGGCGTTCTTAGTTGCTACCCATCGCAGTGTCCATGAGCCATTGCACCAGCACTGTCCGTCAGAGTACCTTTCGTCCTTGGGCTTGACGACCGTCGCCTTGATGCCGCTCTCGTGCACGTTGACCTTGACCGTATCCAAGCCGTCAAAGTCGTCCTACGCGGCGTTAGATCGGACCTGTATAGGCGTGGCCTACCTTGGACATCTGCGAGACCGTGTACGAGAAGACAGTGATGGCAAACGTGCTGAGCGCACCGGCGAGGATCAAGTTCTTCTTCAGCACCGAGTTCATGGCGGCCACGGATTCAATACAATACCATCGGCCGCGCAACTTGCATTGTCCGGATACATCCGGATAGACCGTGCACGAAGTCCACGGTGCAATCCCTCGGTTTAGAGACCGTATCCAAACGACGTACCCCGCAGCACCTCTACATTGCAAGGGACATGCCTCTAAAGACAGGGATGTCCGGATAACAGAGCTCCACGCAGTTGCTGTATCCGGATGATTGGTGTCTATACAAAAAGCGAGACAACATGTTTTTGCATCGCTGCTTACGACCGCGTTTGATTGGATGGAATCATGGCGGAGCCATTACGAGCTTTGAGTCACTTCCACATTTGCCTCCGTCAACATGCTGGCGCTCACGGACCTCTTCGCTGAGCACGCGAAGCTGCTCGCGGCCTTTGGCCTCTTCCTCCTCGTGGCCATCTACCTCTCGCTGCCTAAGAAGACCAACGGCAAGCTCCCGCCGGTGCTCAACTACATGATCCCGATCCTCGGGTCGTTCCCGGCGTTCGCCAAGGACCCGATCCAGATGGTCCTCGACGGCTACAAGGAGGTTTGCCCATATCCGCTCATCCGCGTACATGCTCATGACGTGTATATGATGAGTAGAAGGGCTCGTGCTTCACGGCCAAGATGTTTGGCCAGGACTTGACGTTCCTCATTGGCCCCAAGGCCCACGAGTCGTTTTACAAGCCCAACGACGACTACTTGAGCCAGAGCGAGGTATACCAGCTCATGACGCCCGTCTTCGGCCCTGGTCTTGTCTACGACGCGACGCCCAAGCGCCGCGCGCAGCAGATGCAGTTCATGGCCAACGGTCTTCGCACGTCGCGCCTCAAGACGTACGTCGAGAAGATCCGCATGGAGACCGAGCTCTACTTCAAGGCTTTCCCGAAGGAGTCGACCGTGAGCCTGAAGAAGATCTTTTCGGAGGTCACGATCTTGACGGCGTCCCGCGCGCTCCTCGGCGATGAAGTTCGTGAGAACCTCTTCAAGGAAGTCTCTTCGCTCTACTGCGATCTCGACGGCGGTACCACGCCCCTCAGCTTCTTCTTCCCGTACCTCCCGATCCCGATGCACCGTCGTCGTGATGCTGCTCGCAAAAAGATGTCAGATCTCTTCTCCGGCGTCATCAAGCAGCGCCGTGAGTCGGGCAAGCGCGTACGTCATCTTCGTTGTCGTAGTCTCGTCCTTAAACTTGGATTCGATTGTAGGCGGACGATATCCTCGACACGTTCATGAACTCGGAGTACAAGGACACGCCGGGCGTCCCGATCCCGAATGAGCACATTGTCGGCCTCCTCATCGCGCTTCTCTTTGCGGGTCAGCACACGAGCTCGCTCACGGTCACGTGGGCCGTCATCGAGCTCGTGCTCCAGACGCCCGAGATGATCCCCAAGATCCTCAAGGAGCAGGACGAAGTCCTCGGCGAAGGCGGCAGCGACAACCTCAACTTTGACACGGTCAACAACATGCCGATCTTGCACGCGTGCATCAAGGAGACGCTGCGCCTGACGCCGCCGCTCATCTTCCTCATGCGCAAGGTCATGAAGGACATTACGTGCAACGAGTACACGATCCCGGCCGGCCACATTGTGTTTTCGTCGCCCGCCGCGGCGTGCCGCCTCCCGGATTACTGGGCCGAACCGGACAAGTACGACCCGATGCGCTTCCTCGACGGTCGCAATGAGGAGGACCGCCAGCCGTACACGAACGTGAGCTTCGGCGGCGGCATGCACGGCTGCATGGGCCAGCAGTACGCGTACATCCAGGTCAAGATTGTGCTCAGCATCTTCTTCCGCCTCTTCAAGGTCGAAATGGTCGACAAGACGTTCCCGAAGCAGGACTACACGTGCCTCGTCGTGCCGCCCGTCGGCGAGACGCTCGCCAAGCTCACGCGCGTCGACTAGATGCGTTGGCGCGAAAGCCTTTTATTTTTGAGTTATGTAGACCATATTTTGGACAGGCAGG
>NW_012156440.1:241388-267519 GCF_000151545.1 Saprolegnia parasitica CBS 223.65
TCATCTTCAGTCAGTACCGAAACCTCCACTAGACTATCCTCACTCGAAGCACGTCTATCTTTCTATATTATCTCTCTCAGTTCCTTCGCACTGGATGCAAAGATCCAGCTTATAGACCCGTAGATTGCGCAGCACTACCGAAACCCTGCAGTCGCGCGGAAGCTCATCGCCACCGCTCCCGATCTTCCAACATCTCAGATTGTCCTTTCTGTTGAGCCAATGAGAGCTTCTGCTGCGTAGCCGATTTGCGAGGAGAGAGGGCAGCCTTCTTCACCGTGGCCGATGACGGGCGAGGGGAGACGACCTTCTGCTTGGCAGGTTGCTTGCGCGGCGCCGCCTTCTTGGCCTTGCGGTCGCGCGGGAGCTCATCGCCATCGCTGAAGATGGCTAGGATCTCAGCTTGCTCTTGTTGCTGCGCCTTCGAGAGCTTCTGCTGCTTCTTCGGGGCGTTGCGAGGCGAAGCAATCGACTGCTTGGAAGATTGGCTGCCGCGGGGCGACGCCACAGACGCGTGTTTATTGGCTTGCAAGTTGCGCGGAGAGGGACCGGTCTGCTTCTTCAGAGACTTCTTGGCCTTACGGTCGCGCGGGAGCTCGTCACCATCGCTAAAGATGGCAAGGATCTCCGACTGCTCCTGCAGTTGAGCCTTGGACAGCTTCAGCAGCTTCTTGGGAGTCGCAGTGCCACCACGCGCCACAGTCGCAACCTGCTTGCCATGCGCTTGCGACAGTTGCTTGCGAGACGTCGCTTTCTTGCGGCGGTCACGCGGAAGCTCGTCGCCGTCGCTGAAGATGGCGAAGATCTCTTCCTGTTCCTGCTTCTGGGCCTTCGTGAGCTTCTGCTGCTTCTTCGAGGGCGACGCATTACGGGGCGAAGTAATCGACTGCTTGGCGGTCTGGCCGCCGCGAGGCGAGGCAACCCAGCCGCGGGGCGAGAGCACCATGTGCTTGCCCTGGCCCGCCTGCTGCTTGCGCGCAGTCTTGGCCTTGCGGTCCCGAGGAAGCTCATCGCCGTCGCTGAAGATGGCCAAGATTTCGTCCTGCTCGCGTTTCTGGGCCTTGGAGAGTGACGCCTTCTTGGACGGTGTTTGGCGGTTTGGCGGGGCGACACCTTGGCAGCAGCTTGGCCACCACGGGGCGATGCGACCCAGCCACGGGGTGAGAGCACCATGTGCTTGGCCTGCGGTTGCTTGCGCGTCGACACCTTTTGCGGTCGCGGGGCAGCTCGTCGCCGTCGCTGAAGATGGCCAGAATCTCGTCTTGCTCCTTGCGCTGGGTCTTGGAGAGCTTTTGCTGCTTGGGCACCTGCTGGCTACGGGGCGACTTTGGCAGCTGGAGCTTGGCGGGGCGGCGGCGCGAGTTGCTGCTGTCGCCCTCGTCGCCGCTGAGGACGTTCAAGATTTCATCGGCTTCTTTCTTTTGCGCCTTGGTCATCGGCAGCGGCGCAGGTGCAGGGTTGGACTGGCGGCGCTGGCGCGGCGTCGACGGGCGCGAGTGGTTCGACGGGCTGCTGGTGCGCGCCGCGTGGCCATCAAATGCCACATGCTTGGGCGTCGTGCTGGCGCGAGGTGAGTCCGACTTCAAGTTACCGCTACGCGGCGACAAGATGGCTTGGATTTGCGCCGGGGTCACCCGGGGCGACTTGGCTTGCTGCTCGTCACGCTTGAGGATGCGCACCGACGGCGCTTCCCACGCTGATGTCGGCGCCGGGAAAAGCGCTCGTCCATCGGGCTGCTGCCATGGCTGCTGGTACAGCTGCGTCTGGGCATACATTTGCCCGTTCCACTGGGCGGGCGCCGACCACACGGTCGGCGCAATCGACGAGTATGGACCATACGGGTTCATGTCGTGCTCGAGCGCGTCATCGCCCCACCGGCCCGTCGGGTGGTGGTGCGCGGCGTGCGACGGCGACGACTTGCCGATCCATGGCGCCGCGTCCGCGTGCAACGTCGACTTGATCGCCGTTGGCGACGCCACAAGCACGCGAGGGCTACCGGCGCGCGGCTCGGTCCAGCCCATACGGGCAGGCGCAACGGCCGCTGGCGCCGGGGTCTCCGACCGGCGGCTGGGCGTGTTGGTCGGTGGCGGCGCCGTGAGCTTGGCAGCGTTCGACTTGGTCGCGTTCATGCGGCCATTCTTGCCCTGAAGCACGTTACGGTTGCCTACATGGACGTGTTGGTTGAAGTTGAGGATGAGGAGGACGAGGCTACCTTGCTGGCGAGACGCGGACGAGGGCTGCTTCTGCATGGTCGATGGTCGTAGAGGGTCCAATGAACCTGGGTGGTGGTACCGGGTGGGTGAGCGGAAGCTCTTTGAATTGAAAATGCATTCGGAAGCAGCCCGCGCGGATCTTCTTTTTTCGCCACGAGTATAATTAGCTAGCTGCGGTTTCGCGCGGGGATTGGTCAGCTATTTTAGCTGACGCGAAACCGGTCGCTCAAAATATCACATTGCAGTTGGTGGGGATCCATAGCAGGTGGCCCAAAATAGACAGGCAACGCCCTTTGCTGCTCGCGATGCTGTCGATGGAGGAGCTATAACAGCGTTCTTGCAGCGACACCACGAGTATGTACATAATCACCGGCGTTTTACAGGATGGAGTAGACGTCTAGAGACTGGTGCGCATCACAAGCAGGCGATGTACGACGTCTCGCGCCGTGGGGCGGGCCGACGGGTCTCGTCGTAGACAGTCGGCCACAATGGCGCTGTAGCCCACCGGCGTCGTCTCGGCCATCGTTGAGTGCGGCACAAGAGGTGGACCTGAGCCGCCATAGCTCTCGACCACCATCACGTCGGCGTTCACAGCGCCGAGCTCGTGGATCCATTCGGCGTACGGAGCTAATCTCGTCGCGAGCTCGCCGAGGAGTACGCCGAGCGTGTAGACCTGCATCGGTCCGCGTGTCGAGGGTTGACTCAGGAGCGCTTCGGGGGCAACATAAGCCAGCGTCGCGCGGCCATAGCCCATCGTCTCGCCGCTCTCGTCGTCGAGCCAGCGCATGATGTTCCACTTGCAGTCGTAGTCTTCCTGCACGACAACGTCGCGGCTCGTCCACTGCGTCGCATCGTCCGTATGCTCTTGCAAATACGCAAGGCCGTCTGCGAGCCCCGTCGCCATTTGCAGCGTGAGCGCCCAGCTCAAGTCGACTTGGTCGTTGGCGAGGAGGCTCGGGAGCGACCCTTTCTCCGCGCCCTCGAAGACACCGGCGATCGCGATGCCCGAGAGCTGGACACCACCGAGGAGGGCGACGACGTTCCGGTGGCTCAACAGCGACGCTCGCTCCAGCTGCGTTAGAAACATATCGAGGTGCGTGTCGTACTGGACGGCGAGCACGTCGAACTTTTTGAGGCTCACCAGCTCGCTCTTGTAGATGGCGCTGAGAATGCCCGTCGCGGCATTCGTCTTCATGCGCGAGAGCTCGCTGGCGTCGAGGAGCCGGTACGACGCGAGCGCCGGGAACGGACCAACGTTCGGGACAAACTGCGGCGACGCGCGGGCGGGCGCAGAGAACGGAGACATGGCGCGGTCACCGCCCGACGCAAGGAAGCTCGCAGCGAGCGAGCTCTGCTGCTGAGTGAGAAACGACGACATTTTACGGTGCCGGAAGACGAGGACAAAGACGACGCCCGCAACGATGCAGCAGCCAGCGACGATGAGCAGGACTGTGGACCAGGACAAGGCGCTACGGGCACTGAGTGGGCTCTTGCTGCTCGACGTCGGGTCGACCATGGACGGCGAAATGTTGCTTGTGGCGGCCGTCGGCGCCGGCGTCACGATCATGGCCGCGTCCACAAGGAGCTGTCCCGACTTGAGAAGCGCCGCGTACGTGGCGAGCTCGGCGGGCGTTGCGTTGGTCGGCGCGCCAAGACCCGGGTTGCCTTGCAAGTCGCTAATGGTACATTATGGCCTCGTCAGGCGTGGATGAAATCGCCAGGTGCGTGTACATGGAGACGTTGGCGTGCGTTAATTGGAGCACTTGCATTGGGAAGGTCGTTAATGCATTCCCACGCAAGTTGCTAGGAGCATTGGCATGAGTATCCGGTGATGCGAGGCGTTGCGTACAGTGAAGAGAGTGTGGCCAGCACAGCCGGGGCGAGGGATGGGTAGCTGCGGAGAGAGCTGTTGGTGATGGCTCTGTCCAGAAGAAACATGCAGTGAGTTGGGTTCGAGAAACAAGAGGTGCGTACAGCGTTGTGAGCTGCTCAAACGCTTGCAGTTGTAGCGTCGTGTTGGGCAGCGTGCTGTCGCCAATCGTGCTAGACACACAATAGCGCTCGCATTCCTCATCCATTGAATCTTACATGGATGCCACAGAGCTTGTCGTAGGCGTAGAGGCTTCAAGTGCGACTCCTCGCAGGACCCTACATCAAAGGCGTCAGCCCAGGCCTGCAGTGTTCGAGGCGTACAGAGAGGTTAGCCGAGCAAGACCCTGAAAGCTCGCGAGGCTAACGTTGGTCGTCGTGTTGGCGTCGCCGAGGATCGCTCTACGAGACAGTGCGTTGTGAGCTCGGGTGGCGGAAGCGCGGGTCGTACAGGTGGCGGCATCCCGTGGATGCATTCGTCACAGGATCTCGCAGCGCAGCAACGAGATTGACGTTAGCCCGTATCGTGAGCGCATCGGTCGCCATGTTGAGATCGTACGAGACACTGTCCTCGGCCTGCACCTGCAGCGTGACCGAGTCGTGTGGCGGGAAGCACTCGTACGGCGAGACCGGGCAGGCGATGCACCACTGGTTCACGGACTCG
The DNA here is from genome assembly GCF_000151545.1 of Saprolegnia parasitica CBS 223.65. NCBI lineage: Eukaryota > Oomycota > Saprolegniomycetes > Saprolegniales > Saprolegniaceae > Saprolegnia > Saprolegnia parasitica. Next base: position 246,132 of record NW_012156440.1, read on the forward strand.
GCGATGTCTTGCTGGAAGGCTGCGTTGAGGCCGCAGCCCATTCGGGGCGGAATCGCGGCCATGGCGCCTGGTGCCAGAAGCAGCAGCGCTGTGCAGCAGACCCGTCGTAGCATCCGGGAGGTCGCACAATGGGTGCGCGGGGCTGGCCTTTTGACTTCAACTTTGTATGAATCCAGTTTCTTCCGATCATTTTTAAAACGCAGAATCCTTGATACCCAGATCAAGTGTATCGACAGCCTCTTCGAAATGTATTAAATCCCAGTTCTGTGCTCCAGGTAGGTTTTTGCCGAAATGAACATCAGAATTCGGGATTTCTCGAAAACCAGATCCAACGAGCATGCGGCACGATGGAAGCTAGCGTCGTCTTGGACGAGGAGCGCGATGGGCGCGGAACGAGACGGCCCGACGCCGATGTGAGGAGGCTCCAGGGAATGCGACACGGAGCTACAGGATGCACCCGTGGCGATGCGACGACGGCGTCACAGCCCGGCTCGGCTACCACTGACAAAGCGCGTCGATGATGCATCGGCGGTTCCTCGACAGACGGCGCGGTAGGTTTGCCCATGGACGATGACAGCGATGCATCGACGCACGACGTCGTGGCATGGGTGCAATGTCGCTCGTCACCGCTTGCACTCGGCGCTAGTTGCTCGTCTCGCCAAGTGTCGGCGCCATCGTTCTCAGCTTCATCCTGCGAACGACTGGTGGCCACACGCGTCTCTTCGCTGGCCGACCAGGTCCCGTTTGATGGTTAGCGATGCCGAGTGCCGATATCACGCGAAGTAGCTACGTCCACCGCGGGCGTGGGACAGCCTCATCATCCTGGATGAGTTGTGGACCCGAGCCCGGGCGCTTCTGAACTTTGCAATCTCTTCCTCAAGTGTGAGAAGCATGGGTCGCCGAAAAGAAGAACCGGCAATTGCTTGCTGCCTTGGTGAGTATGCAGCCGCCATGCGTCCAGCACAGCGCAGGCACTCTCGAGCTGTGTAGTGCCGACGATTGTGCTTGGGGACCTTGCCGGGCAGATTCCATTTGTCTCTTCCCAGGCGTGGTACAAGAGATCCCGCCGCTTCAAGCCAGTTGCCTCAAGAACGAAGGTCCTTTGTTTCTCTTTGCCCTTGGCTCCTTTGGATTGCTTGCGGCGCTGCAACCCAACGGACCCAAGTCTCGTGCAAGCTTCTCTCACACGAAAACACTTGCGACTTGTCTGGCTTGGCAAAAACGCTCTCGATAGAGCAGTGGGCAACCAGTGTCCATCGCTTCAGCTCCCGCTGGCTTTCCCGCATTTTGGTACCACACGAACTGGGGTGCCGGCCATATCCTCCCGCACTCAAAAGCTGCCAGAACGCTCGTGACGGGGCCGCGTCGCACTGGTTCGGATAGTCATTCCTGGCACTTACTAGATGTCTGAGTGGGTGTAATTCTTTGACGAAGAAGGCCCGCGAGAGTCTACCAGGTTTCATGTACCACGAGGCTTGGAATGGCTGGACGATTCCACGTGGACTCTGTCGCACGAGATCAGGGCTGCGCGAGATGGCGTTCGTTCTGCCAAGGAAAGAAATGGATTCCTTGGCCCAGAGGTCGCTATCGCTCGCTCGTGGATCGCTGCCTTTCCACCAGTACGCTCGGTCATTCTTGATACCATGGCGTGATAGACACCCTGCGTTTCCATTGGCTCGGCAGCTTGGACTTGCGTGGCGCTACGTGGCGTTGCAGAGACGGCGGTGCATTTTAATACCTTCTGGTCAATTCCACATACAAACGTCAAGTACAATAAAACGAATCGGTGGGGCGACGTTAGTCCCTGGTTTTCCGACAAAATGGCCCGGCGCGAGAAGACGGCGAAAGCCTCGACCGACGCACCCAAGGCGACGTGGGCGCCCGCGGCCTTCCGCACCAGCACGTCGACGACGCCAAGCGACCGCGTCTTTGCCGGTGCGCTCCTCGGTGCCATCTGCGTCCTCGCGGTCGCGATCCGCCTCTTCTCGGTCGTCAAGTGGGGCCGCGTCATCCACGAGTACGACCCGCAGTTCAACTTTCGCACGTCCAAGTTCCTCGCGACCAACTCGTTCAGCGAGTTCCTCAACTGGTTCGACGACCGCGCCTGGTACCCGCTCGGGCGCGTCGTCGGCGGTACCCTGTACCCGGGCTTGATGCTCATCTCGCCGTCGGTCTACCGCGCCATGCACTTTGTCGGGTTCCCGATCTCGATCTTGGACGTGTGCGTCTACTTTGCGCCCTTCTTTGCGGCGGCTACGGCGGTCGCTACATATGGCCTCGCGACTCACATCACCAAGGAGCCGCGTACGGGCCTCCTCGCCGCCTTCTTCATTAGCATTGCCCCCGCCTACATCTCGCGCTCGGTTGGCGGCTCGTACGACAACGAAGGCGTCGCGATCTTCCTCCTCGTGCTCGTTTTCTACCTCTGGGTCAAGTCGGTCGACTCGGGCTCGATGGTCGACGCGGCGCTCACGGCCGGCGCGTACTTTGCCATGGTGCTCTCGTGGGGTGGGTACGTCTTTCTCATCAACGTGATCCCGATCCACGTGCTCGTGCTCGTCCTCTCGGGCCGCTACACGCCCAACCTGTACATCGCCTACTGCACGTTCTACATCCTCGCGACGATCCTCGCGATGCAAGTCCCGTTCGTCGGCTTCAACGTCATTCAAAAGGCCGAGTGCATTGGGTCCCACGGCGTCTTTGGCGGCCTCCAAGTGTTTGCGTTTGGCAAGTACCTCCAGTCGCACCTCTCGTCGTCGCTTTCGGCGACGCAGGTGCGCCAGCTCATCACGACGGCCGGCGCTGGTCTCGTCGGGCTCGTGGCGCTTCTCGCGCTTCTTTTGCAACTCACGGGCAAACTACAGTGGACGGGCCGGTCGCTCACGCTTCTCGACCCGACGTACGCGTCCAAGTACATTCCGATCATCGCGTCCGTCTCGGAGCACCAGCCGACGTCCTGGGCCGCGTTCTACATGAGCTTTGGGCCTGTCCTGCTCGTGATGCCGCTCGGCCTCTACTACATCTTTGCGGCCAAGCACGAGTTGACGCCCGGGGCGTTCTTCCTTATCGTCTACAGCACGCTCTCGTGGTACTTTGCTGGCATTATGAACCGCCTCGTGCTCACCTTGGCGCCCGCCGCGTGCGTCGTCGCGGCGATCGGCGTCTCGGGGCTCCTCGACCGCGTCTTTTTCGTCATGAAGCGCGACGAGCACGAGAGCGTCATGGACGCGAGCGGTTTCTTCAACGAAGACGACGACATCAAGGCCGACAAGCTCCAAAAGATCAAAGACGCCCAGCGCTTGCATCCCCACGCGATGCCGGAAGGTGACGATGCGATCGCCGACCTCTTCTCGTTCACGTACTCGGCGGTGCACCTCGAGCCGCAGGCGCTTCCCGAGCGCAAGTCGCCCGGCATGATCATGGCCTTTGTCGGCACCACGACGGTAGAGACCATGTTGTCTGCTGTGTTGCGACTCGATTGTTGGTGGTGTAGATGCTGCTCATGTGGCAGCTCTTCCACTGCTCGAGCATCTCGAGCAAGGCGTACTCGAGCACGTCGCTCGTCCACGAACAAGTGAACCGCACGACGTGGGAGTTTACCGTCCACGACGACTTTCGCGAGGCGTTTGCGTGGCTCCGGCACAACACGCCGGAAGACGCCCGCGTGCTCTCGTGGTGGGACTATGGCTACCAGATCTCGAGCCTCGCCAACCGGACGGTGCTCGTCGACAACAACACGTGGAACAACACTCACATTGCGACCGTCGGCCGCGTCTTTGCCTCGACCGAGGAGGAAGCGGTGCCGATCTTGCAGTCGCTCGACGTCGATTACGTGCTCTTGCTGTTTGGCGGCGTGAGCGCTTTCGACGTACGACTCACATGCGTGTATGCTCGACGATGATGACGCGGCTGAGTAGGGCGACGACCTCGACAAGTTTACGTGGTTCCTCCGCATCGCCCAAGGCGTCTTCCCCGACTCTGTCGACATTGGCCGGTTCGAAGTCAACGGCGGCGTCCAAGTGACACCCGGCGCGACGGAAGCCATGGAGCAGTGCGTGCTCTACAAGCTGAGCTACTACCGCTTCGAGGGCATGACGCCCGAGTTCAAGCAGCCGCCGGGGTACGACACCAATCGCAACGCGCGCGTCCGGTCGGCGCCCATCGACCTCACGCACTTTGACGAGGTCTTTACGTCCAACGGCTGGATCGTGCGCATCTTTCAAGTCAAGAAGCACCTCCTGCAGTAGACATAGTAGACAATAATCTCCCTCGAAGCGCACTCGTTCGGTTCGTCGGTTGGAACGGGGTAGGGTTACAACCTCTGAAACGACATGGATTCACATCGGGTGTCAGAGGTTTTCGAAATTCGACACGCAGCCTTTCTTGCATTCGCGATCTTCCAGATTCCAAGCGACGTGATGCGACGCGTGCTCCAGCTCATGGCCATGACCTCCACGGTGCTTGCCGGCGCCATGCATATGCATGACGCGGGCAAGGTCGTCAACCACGGGCTCATCATCAACACGGTGAAAGCGCCGGCGATCGTCGAGCCCGTCGACCACTTTGGCGACGACGACGTCGTGCACTCGATTCGCCACCTCCACGTACGCATGGCGTAACATCCATTTCGTAAGACGCTTGCTGTAGAACATTCGCCCCGAAGGGCATGCGTCCGGGCGCGGTCCTGCGTACGTGGCAGCCCGAAACATCTCCAAAGGCGATACCATCGTGAGCCTGCCGCTCGCAAGCGCCATGTCTGCCAAGACGGCTGCGGAGGGCCGGATCCAGGCGCTGCTTCTCGCCAACCCCGACTTGCCGAACGCAGTTGTGCTCGCGCTGCACGTGCTCGAAGAGAAGTTCAAAGGCGCCGACTCGAAATGGTTTTCATTTCTGCGGGCGCTGCCCAAGACGCTCCACGGCACCATCTATCTGCCCAACGTACGAGCAATAGCATTATTACAGTACTCTGCATGGACTCATACGGAGCAGGACGAAATCGACCTCATCGAGGGCTCGCAGCTGCACCGGCTGACGCAAGCGCGGCTCGAAGCCGTCTCCACGTTCTACGACGCGCTGCATGGCCCGCTGACGTCGAATGCGATGGACCCGCCGCTCTTCCGCGAGCTCGACTTTACGCTCGAATCGTTCAAGTGGGCGCTCTCCATCGTGTGGTACCGTTGCGTATCTTGGGCAGTCGCTCGAGCTCCTTGATAGGGCGCATGCGATTCTTGTGCCGAAGTCGCAGGCCGATCCCGCCGACATGGAAGCGCTTTTAGTGCCGATGGTCAGCACGATGGGCCATAGCGCGACGGTGCGCAACCACTTTGACGTCAACCACGACACGCAGACGTTTGCAATGGTGGCGACGCAGCACTTTGGCGTCGGGGACCCCGTGCGATCCACGCAGCCCCATTCATCGGCTCATGTACTTTGTACGACGTGCTAGGTCGTCATCAACCTCGGCGACAACTCGATGACGCTGTACATGCTCAACTACGGCTTTTGCGGCGACCCGTCGCCCTTCGATATGCTGCCGATGGCGATTCAAGTCGAGGCGAGTGACCCGCTGCTCAAGTTCAAGACATCGATCCTCGAGATGGTCAACTCGACCATGGAGACCCCGTACGAGCTTCGCCTCGACGCGCCGTTGCCCCCGAGCATGCTGCAGTCGATGCGCATCAAGGTACTTACAATGTTTCGTGCTCCTGCAAAACGCGTTGTCACGGTGGTAGGTCATGACGAGCCCCGAGATTGGCGCGTACGAAGCCGCGGTCCGCATGGAGCGCATCGGGTATCTGCGACATAATGGCTGCGTTGCTGACAGCGTCCTGCGTAGGCTGCGCAACGAATATGCTCTTTCGAAAGCCTTGCTCCGGACGACGGGCGCGATGCTGGATGCGTACGCCTACCCCCTCGACGAGGTACCCGACGATATTCGAACGCCAGGGATCATTGCGTCCTAGATGCGCCGGGTGCTGCGAACGCTCGAGGGTCGCAGCCGGGACCTCGCGCGGACGGTCATCCACGAGCAAGAGATTTTGACGGCGACCATGGCGGCGGTCCGCGAGCATTGGCACGGCCTCCTCCTAGACGCTGCGTTCGTGCCCACGTAACTCGAGTTGGACGAAGAGCGTAAAACAATAAGACAAAGAGGGTGCGTGTCGTCGTATATAGGGAGTGCGCCGAGTGCTGCAATGGCACTCGGGACTGGGATTTATAATGCTCGGTCCAGCGAGGCCGCAGGCAGGTTCTCCTTCTCGACGCGCGACGTGAAGACGACACCGTGCTCGCCGACGCGCGCCGACAGCGCCGCCTTCCAGTACATGCCCTTGGCGTGCTTGATCTGGAAGGGAACTACGTGCCGCGTGAGCCTCTTTTGTATCCGACAAGTCGATCGCCTACTGCTGTTGATGTCTTGGAACTTGGCCAGTTTGCTCAGCTCCGCCTTGAGCTTCGCCACATGATCCTAAATGGACGCGTGAGAGGGTGCGTACGGGCGCAAGGAATCGTACCGGGTGCACGAGCTCAAAGAAGCTGACGCTGTCGGCCATGAGCTTCTTCTCGGGGTACCCAAGCACGCGCGAGAAGGACGCGGTCGCGTAGAGCATTTTGCGGTCGTGGTCGGCCGTCACGAGCGCAATCAGATCTGGGTTCTGGTCCACGAGATCCTTGTAGATCTGGAGCTGCTTGACTTCTTGCTTGAGCGTCTCGACAAACACTTTTTTGCGGAGGCGCGACTTGCGCGAGTGATCGCGGTTGCGCTCGCGGCTCTTGTCGGCCTTGGAGATGAGCGCGTCCTTCTCGTAATCAAAGTCGGCTACACAAGCAATGCTCGTGAGTTTGGATCCAGATACATGAGTCCTTTACAAGCGTTCCACGTGTTGCTGCCGTACGAGTGCGACGTCACGTCACCGCTCTGCATGTTGCTTTGGATCATCGACGAAAGCATCTCCGGCGAGAGCGTCTGGGAGCCCACGAGGCCCGAGCTGAACTGGACTGGCATCGCCTTCTCCGCCTTGATCGGGCCGGGCGCCGGTCCGTCCATCGTCACGAGGCCGGCGGCACGTGCGTCGAGAGGCATCGCAACGTTACTGATGTTGCTGTTCCCGTTGTGACCTGGCGCAACGTGCGGGTTCATGTGGAAGCCAGCGCCAACGCCAGCAGGAAGCGTCATGGACGTCAGGTTGTGGGCGTTGTTGCCGCCCATCCCGGGCCCGGCCTGCATCTTCAAGAGCGACTCAAAGTACGCCGCATTGTTCTGCGCGCGGGCGTCAAAAGCCGGCTTGGGTTGCATCGCGGACCGCGGGCTCTCGAGCTTGACGCCCATCATGGCCGCGTAGGCTTCGACCGAGTTGGCGTCCGCGGCCGGGTCGGGCATGTGCGTCGCCGGCTTCATGCCAAACTGCGACGCATATGCTTGGAAGAGCGTCGTGTTGTTGTTGGCACCGACGTTGACTTGCGGGTTGCCGGCAGCCATCATGTCGACGTCGAGGTGCGCGGGCGACATTTGGCCTTGGCGCATCGCGGGATGATGCATGCCCGGTCGCTGCTGCATGTGCATGCCCGGGTGGTGGTTCTGCGCGAGGCTCATGTTGGAGAGGTTCGTCAGGAACGGGTTGTACGAGTTGTCCATCAGCCCGAGGTCGTCGCCGTCCATCATGTCATCCATCTGCAGGAACGTGTTGCCGTTGTCCATCGCCGCAATCCACTTCTATCCCAGCGAAGCGAATTTCAAAAAGTGACCATCAGCAGTGCTGCGACTGCGTTTTAGTATACTCGGTACATGGATTTGCGACCTCTGAATGCCAAAAAAGGACTACATGACAAAAAGGGGTGCTAACCCCCGCCCACGAACGCCATGCCCCCACGGACGTCTGCGCCCGCCGAAGACGGCAGGACGTGGCGACCCATCGACGACGCTATGGATAGCGCGCGCTTGAATCGACAGCCGTCGCAGCTGGGCCTGCCGTGTCATCATTGTGGGCTTGCCACCGGCTTCGGTCCCGCTCTCTTCGGGCGAGTCCGGATACTGCGTCCGGAGCGCAAGTAGCCATCGAACGGGTTACAGCCCGCGTTGAAGTGGCCGACGTTGCCGCACGCTACCGCGCGAGATGGAGGAAGGCGCTGGTTAGTATCCTACTGCACTGCCACGTACGAAATCCAGCGGCGAACAAACAACTGCTGCAGCCGTTGAAGCGGTTGTGAGAGGCGCAGTTGCACTGTCTTACATCCAACGACTGCTCTTATATCACGTGATACGAGTGCCCGCGATCTCCTCCTCGTGCATCCGTTGTGCGTCTTCAAGGTTTTTAGTTCTTACTACCTGGTCGGCAGCTGCACGCCTACGCACTGCGCTCCTTCAAGAGCCAGAGGAAGAAGGACGCGCTGTGCACATTCACAGAGCAGTTGACGCGGTCCAGGTCGTGGCCGCCTTCGACCAAGCCCCAGCGTTCAATCTAGCAGCATCGTGGTCCGATCGTTCATCAAAGCGTATGGCAGACGCACCTGGAACTCTTCTTCGAGACGACCGAGCTCAATCGCCTCCTTGGCCGTGATGTGGCGCTTCGTGAGGGCCAGCGCCACGGTCATCGACTACTTCTGATCTCAGCAATGGCTACCATCATCCAAGTAGCGTACCTTGAGTTCGCGCACGATGCAGCGGAAGGCCATGATTTCAAAGTTGTCCATCTAATCCAGGACACGCGTGTAAGTACTCATATGTACGAGCAGGACGACCTGCTGGAGGTAGGCGCGGACGTTGGCGACGGCCGTCGGGTTGTGCTGAAGCACGGTGATCGTGCCGTGGTTCACATCGAGCTCGCCGTCGAACTCTTCCTCAAACCATTTGCGAAGAGTGCCCCACTTCTTTTCCTGGCGCGTCGCGAGCTTCTCTTGGTGCGTCTTTTCGACGGGGAAGCAGATCGTGTCGGTCTGGAGGTACTTCATGAGCTCGTCCACGATGATGTCGAGTTCCCAAAAGTCAAGCGACGTGGCCGCGAGCGACATCATCGGCATCGTCGACGGCTGGATCGACTCCTTCTGCGCATCCCATTCCATCGCCACAGCGGCGGCAAGCGACTTGGTCGGCAACTGCAGCAACGATCGCGCGGGCGTGCGCACCTTCTTGCCGTCCAGCGTGACGCAAAAGCCGCCACCGTCAGCTTCGTCCTGCGCCTGCACGCCGACCTCCTTGTAGAATCGCGAGCGACCAGCAATCTTGGCACCAGAGCCAGCGCCGCCACGGGGCGCGAGGCGCACACCCGTGCTCATGGCGCGGAGCGGAACAGCGCGGTACATCATCGAGCGTAAATGGCACCAACACCACCGAGTTGCATTATCCGGATGATACATCGTATCCGGATGCTACAGGATCGCAAACTGTGATTGCCAGTCTGGTCGGGCCTGCGGCAATGCACGCAGGAGACGGTGCATAGTCGACAAGGCCGCCTGGCTATGCTCGCTGGCTCTATCTTGAGGAGGGGAGCTTTCGAACTTGCAAGATGTATCTATGCCAGGGCCAGCTCAGGGACAAGCTACTTCGACTGGCGATGGATCGCTTGTGAGGTCGTCCGGGTCTCTCCACCGCAAGCCAAAGGCATGATGGATACCGAGGTGAAGCTACTACCAAGACATGATCTCTTGCCCCTGCTGAACGTGGCCAAGACTCAAGGGCGAGGCCGTACGAAGATTCAGCAACTTGGATAGTGTGCCTCGTTGAAGATTGGTGACGCTCCGTCTTTCCGGCAAGAAACGGTGGTGACGAAAGTACCGGTAGCGGCGCTTGACGCAGCCTAAGCTTTCGGTGCGAACAGCGTTCCTGCTGACTCTGTTCTGGACCAGATGAGGGATCATATTATTGCCCTGCGCAGGCATCTCGCTTATCCAGAGGACACTCAATGGATATTCCCAGTCTTCTTGCCACTGGAGCAGTCGAAAGGCAAGATGCTCACAAATGCCACCTCGTTCAAACGTGCGCTGACAAGCAAGTCTTCTCATTTGAATCGCCGTTTCTCGTGACAACTCAACTTGCAATCGTGTTTGGGTTAATGAAGGTTACACGCCTGCGTTGACGGTCCTCGATTCGCGACGCGTCGCCCCGGTATTTTTGCTTCCAGGGTCGCAGCGACCTTGCCTTCAAGCCGACCCGACCACTTGGCTGGCGATTGCAAGAGCAGCACAACAGCGTGTGTGTACGTGGCCAGCTTTTTGCTGGACGAGATGGCTGCGTGGACGCTCGCCAGTGCAAACGACTCCAAGGCCGGGATCGGACGACTCGTTGTTGTCGTCTGGAGGTAGTAGACCCACCCGTTGTAGACAAGGATTGCATCGACGCCGGGGCACACTGCGTGGCCAGGGTACCAGTACGTCTTGTCGCCCAAGTCGTCTCTGAGATACGCCAGACCGTCCGGCTCCGAGATCGGTGCCGCCACGATCAACCACTCGGCGTCCAGCGCAAAGCGCTTCACCGACGTCTTGTGCTCGATGCAAAGCTGGAGCTTGCGATTGCGCGCCAGCGCATGCACAAACGCAGCGTGAAGCGACGTGCAGAGTTCGCAGTGCTCCGATCGTTCGGCCCACTGCACCACGGACGCAAAGAACGGCATCGACGCCTCGGCGACCAAGCACTGCTGGACAAACGTCGTGTCGACTATGGTCCGCCGGTAAATCGGGTCCACGTAGTGCTCGTAGAAAGCCGTGTCGACAATGTACACGTGCTGCAGCGCATCCACAGACATGGCTGGCGCGCTGCCACGTGCCACAAGGCTTTCGATCGCCTCGAGCGTTGCACTTGGGGATACGACATTGGGTGCTGGAAACGAGCGCACATCGCCGCCAGACACTGCGTGGCACTCGCCCACCGTCCGGTGGCAGAGGTCGTTTTCGGATGCCATCTTCTCGAGGGCCTCCTTGGTCCACGCCGGCACTGTCACAACCAATCGCGCGGCGCGCTTCTTGTACGTAGCGACCGAGAGCAGGTCGCTGGGCCCAAAGATGCTCGTCAATGGCGCCACCGTGTCAAAGTCGTCTTGGTTGTACCCGTCGCCGACAACGAAAAGCTTCTTGCCTCGAGCGATGGCCTCGCGCTTGAACGCGTCAAAGACCGCAAGGATCTCTTGGTGCAAGTAGCGGTTTGCTTGGTGACGTGGCGGCCGCGGAAGCAGACGACGGCGTCGGGAGAGGAGGGCTCACCGGGAAGCGCGCGCGAGAGAAATACGTAGTAGTCGCGGTGGACCGCAAGGTAGGCGCAAAAGAGGACGAGGAGCACCGACTTGCCGACGCCTGGTGAGCCCACGAGCACTGCACTGCGCATGCTCGCTGCGTCTGGCAGGCGCCAGGGGCTGTGGAGCTTGATGATGTAATTTTGAACAGCGTGCAGGGCGGCGGCCTCGAGGCTCGTCAAAGCCTTCGTGGGCAAAAAGTTGGCCAGCAAGAGATCCCACACCATGCGCATCTCTTTGCGCACGTAGACGACCGAGGGGCAATCGCCAAACCCATCAAAGAGGCGGCGGAGAGTGCTCGTGTCGACAGTGGCGCCAGCTTGGATCGCGCAAAGGTCAGGGACGTCGACATTGGCCAAATCGGTGATATCGTAGAATGGTACGAAAGGGGCCATCGCGGGCAGCTTGATCGGCATGTCTAAATAAATGTGAGATTTGCGGGAACTAAAAGGCAGCTGTCCTCTTACTGTCGAGGCTGAATTTTATTCCTGAAAGCACATTGTCGTGCGACTTGTATCGGGTGTAGTAAGCGTGCACTTGGTCGAGTACGCCGTCCACAGCCATCTCGCCGAGCCAGACGTCAAACACGCAAGGAAGAAGCGTGTCGCCCGAGGGCGGAGTCGTTGGGGTGCAAGGCAACACCAGCTGTGAGAAGTCGAGCGGCGCATGGCGGTCTCGAGTCGCAAAGTCGAGTGCAATCAACTCTGTCGCTGTCTTGACATCGGCCACGGAATGCGACGAGACGGGAAGGTCGTCAAACGGACGCAGCGCGTAGCCCGCCGTTGTCAGCACGCACAAGGTAGCATCATCGACCGGGACGTAGCAATTGCCGCGACACGTCTTGGCCAAAAGGTTGTAGTCTTTCAAAGTCGACCAGACGCAGTCGACAACGAGACGGTAGGCCCACTTGCCCTCGTGGGCAAAGCAAACGTACGACCCAAGGTACGTCCCGACGCCCGACTCGGCCTGCTCCTGGCTCGTAGCAACCGGACGGTACTCCGCGGCAATATCATTTTCCGATTCCCGCCGGTTTTTGAACGCCGGCAGTGTTTGGCGAGCCGGTTCGCGATTGCGGCCCGAGAGCACGGGCGTCACGAGCCACGATCGCGTGAAGATAGCGTTGGGCGAGACATCCAATGGCGAGCACTTGACGTAAACTTGGTGCAAAATGCTGAACAGGGGCATCAACGCGTAAAAGGGCGCGACTGTTGTGAGGCTCTTGTACGCCATGGTGCCAGATCGAATCTGGTCGTTCGTCAACGGGATTCCTAGCGTATTGCGGTTGATGCATCCAGACTAACGGGATAAAGTGTTCCGAATACCATTCCCACAGCCCGGCAAGCTCTTCGTGACGTGGCAGCCGCTTCTTCCGAGCCGGCAACGCGCCGCTCGACCTTTCGGACCTCGATCTACCGATCGCACTCGTCGTACCGCTGCCTGGTAATGAGCTCGTGGCATTCGTCGCGCCGACGCAAATGGTGCTCGAGCTGTCGTTGCGCAACGTGCTCGATGTTGCACGCACGCTGGGCGCAGCGGACACTTGGTTTGCCAAACCGAACTCGACCATGCAAGGTAATAGTGTGCCTCATCGATGCGTTCGTGGTTTTCATGCCGAGTAGGACAGCCGCCGTGGTCGACATGGCCCTGGACCACGGAGCTTGGAGCTCCCTTAACTGACGAGGACGCGTGCGATCTCCTCGCCACAACAAGTGGTCCCCGCATCGATACGAGCGCACTTTAACGCCTTTTTCAAGGATACGGGGAGTTCGCGCGGACGCTCTTTGTCCGGCATGAGATGATTGTCGTATGGCGCTTCCTTGTCGCCAACAGCACCGACGACGCCGACGGTGCGGGCATCAACGAAGCACGTGCAGCTTTGCTTCGCACACAATCCACTTCAGCCGACTGGACCGCGAACGATACGGCTTCTGCTGCTTCCGAGGTGTCTGCTGCGGCTACTGCGATGCCAGTGCAAGCACCGAAGATCCCACTCGGGCTCGTTGGGATCTCTGCGTCGACGAGTTCAAGCGCAAGAGCTTGGCCGAGAACAAGAACTTTCTCATCATTGGCGACGGGTACCGCCAAGACGAGAGCAACATGCACCTACCGCTGTTTTGCTTCATTGCCGCTGCACACATCATCTCGACGTCCGGGCAGTTCCAGACGATGCCAGGCGGTGCGCGCGTACCCTTGCTCGTACCAGCGTGGTCGGAGACAAGTCTCAAGCTCGTGGCCGGAAGAGCGCTCCAAGCCTCGTTCAAGACGCGCTATGCTTACTCTGGCGGCAGCATTCGCGAGTTTCTCCGTGAGCCAGTCCGTGAGCCCAGGACCGCTCAAGCCGAAATCGGCTTTCACCTGACGGAGGCTGACATCAAGGCCCTTCAGCACAACACGGAGGGGCCCACGAACGCCAGGATCGAAACCTTCCGCCAAATATATGTCGATGCGATCGACAACTACGACCACTACGTCAAGGACGTCCATTGGCGGCGAGAAGTCAAGTCCAAGTGCTTCGGGTGGCTCTTGACCACGATGGCGTTGCTCAAGTTTTCCGTGTCCATCCTCAAGTGGGCAGAAGCGTGGGGCGGTGCTCTCTACGGGTGGGTCTTTAAGAGCTTCGTACACAAGCTCGCGTCGGAACGCCAGCTCAAGCTCCGCGTTTCGGACTACAGCTCGTACTACATATTTTTCAAGTTGTCGGCCACGCTGACCATCGACGACTCGTTTAAAGTCGTCAAGGGCGTGCCGAACGAGCAAGGTTGTCTCGACTACATCGTCACTGACTTGTGCAGTAACACATACTTTCATCCGGGCTTTCCCACGTTCCCAGCGATCGACGCCATCGTCGTCACCCAGTTGACCATTTACTTCCTCCAGATCACCGTCTCAGAGCGGCCTCCGATGGCGTCAAAGTACTTGCGGGACTCTATTCTCACACGCGTGGGTCTCAACAGACACATCAACCGCCTCCAGCGTGCATTTGTATTCCTGACGCCACCAACAATCAAAGAGTGCACTACCCCAAGACGCATCGATCGACTTGCTATGTGCAACGGTGCCGTCCTCCACGTCCCTGCAACGAAGGGGCTCCGATCGCTCGAGATGTAGCCCTAGTTACTTGTTTCACGGATCTAATTGCAGTCTCTTCAGAGAAAAAATCGACACCCACTTCCATATTAGTTAGTACTTGAGGCGTTTCGGCGGCACGAGTACATTGCCGACGGCGATCAATGTGAGGAAGTGATAGGGGTGCGGAGCTTCTGGAACAAACGAACAATTGAAAAGATAAGCTTAGATCATTGTTATGTCACATCCCGTTGTAACCAAAAGACAAGGGTCCATAATCGAAGCTTGAGAAGAACTCTTGTGTTGATTACATTTTTGGAGCAGTCTAGTTAGTACTCCTCGCCGAGCTCCTCTTCCTCGCCTTCGCCCTCGGCGGTCTCGGCCGACACTTCTTCGTAGTCCTTCTCGAGCGCGGCCAAGTCTTCGCGCGCCTCCGAGAACTCGCCTTCTTCCATGCCCTCACCGACGTACCAATGAACGAACGCACGCTTGGCGTACATCAAGTCGAACTTGTGATCGATGCGCGAGAAGACCTCGGCGATGGCCGACGTATTGGAGATCATGCACACGGCGCGCTGGACACGCGCGAGATCGCCACCCGGCACGACCGTCGGCGGCTGGTAGTTGATGCCGCACTTGAAGCCCGTCGGGCACCAGTCGACAAACTGGATCGTGCGCTTCGTCTTGATCGTCGCCACGGCCGCGTTCACGTCCTTGGGCACCACGTCGCCGCGGTACATGAGACACGCCGCCATGTACTTGCCGTGGCGCGGGTCACACTTGGCCATCATCGACGCCGGCTCGAACGCCGAGTTGGTGATCTCGGCCACCGAGAGCTGCTCGTGGTACGCCTTCTCGGCCGAGATGACCGGTGCATACGACGACAACATAAAGTGGATGCGCGGGTACGGCACGAGGTTGGTCTGGAACTCGGTCACATCGACGTTGAGTGCACCGTCAAAGCGCAGCGACGCCGTGAGCGACGAGATGACCTGCGCGATGAGGCGGTTCAAGTTTGTGTACGTGGGACGCTCAATGTCGAGCGACCGACGGCAAATGTCGTAGATGGCTTCGTTGTCGAGCATCACGGCCACGTCCGTGTGTTCGAGGAGCGAGTGCGTCGAGAGCACCGAGTTGTACGGCTCGACGACGGCCGTCGAGACCTGCGGCGACGGGTAAATCGTAAAGCCGAGCTTCGACTTGCGGCCATAGTCGACCGAGAGACGCTCGAGAAGGAGCGCGCCGAGGCCCGACCCGGTACCGCCACCGACGGCGTTGAAGACGAGGAACCCCTGCAGACCCGTGCAGTTGTCGGCGAGCTTGCGGATGCGATCAAGCACCAAGTCGACGATTTCCTTGCCGATCGTGTAGTGGCCGCGGGCATAGTTGTTGGCCGCGTCTTCCTTGCCCGAGATGATTTGCTCCGGGTGGTACAGCTGGCGGTACGTGCCCGTGCGCACCTCGTCGCAGACGGACGGCTCGAGGTCCACGAGCACGGCGCGGGGCACGTGCTTGCCGGCGCCGGTCTCGCTGAAGAACGTGTTGAAGGCGTCGTCGCCGCCGCCAATGGTCTTGTCCGATGGCATTTGGCCGTCGGGCTGGATGCCGTGCTCGAGGCAGTAGAGTTCCCAGCACGCATTACCGGTCTGGATGCCGCCTTGGCCGAGATGGATCGAGATGACCTCACGCATGTTGGATTAGGTGGCGGTTGTCGTGGAGGGAGACAGAAGCGGTCGCGTGTACACGAAGCTGCGTGAGGGAGCTTAGAGTACAAAGGCAAAGTGAGCTGGTCGAGTTGGAATTGGAGCCGAAAGATCCAATGCGTCAAAGCGTCGATTGGTCCAATGGATTTCGTCACCCAACGATGGACGTTGGCATACAAAAAGCAAGAGAAGGCGGAATCGAGGCTTTGACGCGACCGTTGCTGGTGGGCGTTTGATTGGCTCGATTTGCTTTTCCTTGAAGTTGGGTGTTCGAAAGATCCGATCTTTCTTTAAATATCTCGACCGTTTAACAGCATCGGGTGTTTTCTTCCAAACGCATCACGTGGAGAGAAGAGGTCAGCGATGCATCAAGGGCTCGTGTGCGACCAAGATGCGTGTAGAAGCGGGTGGAGTCGAGAACGAGATATTATTGCAGTGAGGAACTCGTCGGCTCGCTATAGCTGCGGGAACACATTGAGGTGCGGTGGGCTTCTCGCCGTCGTCTATTCTTGCGCTGCGGGACGACCTGCCAACACTCAGGTTGGCGAACGCTAATGATAGCAGCCTCTGATATTGTCTACCGGTACATGAAATTGAGGATCGAGCTTGTTGGAAAATATTGCGACGTTTTCCTTTTGGGCTATAAGATGAAATCTAAAGCATCTGCACATGCATGCCATGGTGTCACTCTTCGACCAAGCATTGGTGGCCTACATGTTGGTCAAACGGATGAGCCTGTTGCCTCCTCAGCTCTTCTCTCAACCGCGGGTGTAGACTATTGCTACAACCGCGAGTGATGTAGTTTCGATGCAGCTATTCAACTTGCGTACGCTTGGAAACGGGCGGGCTTTTATCGCAACGAGGAAGGCGGTTCTGCGCCGACCGTGCGACGACGCATGGGCGCAGGCTTCACAGGACCTGCACAGACTCTACTCTCAGTCTTGCCATACTGTGACTCTGTGTCCATGTCATGGCGTGTTGGCAGCAAACCGAATTCGTTGCAATCGCCCAGCACCGTTGACGTTCGCGCGTCGTCGACCGCAAAACCGAGCGAGATCCGTCTTCGAGTGCCAGGGTCTCTGCCCGCAACGCAGCGTCACAGGCGCGTCGTCGGTGGTCGCCTCTCGCACCATCGCACGGGTTAGCCCAATGCATGCGCCGAGCGTGCGCTCATTGACATGGATGGGTGTTTATGACGCTCCGGATCCGCTTTCCGCCAATCACAGCGCCGAGGCCAGTGGTCCTACGCCAATCGGCGGGCGCGAATGGTTTTGCATTTCAGCCAATCGGAGAAGGCCGTAGTTACTGGTTTTGGAAGGACGTGCGATCTGATTGGCCGTTCGCATCCTTGGTGTGCAGTGTTCCCAGCCAGTGAGCTCGGTTTGGTGCGATCGCGGAGCCGATTACTTTGCTGCAGTTGCCACATTAACCAAGCCAGTAGTAGACAATGGTACGACGACGAAAACATGGCGCCTCCGCCTCCGGAGGCGACATGCGCTGGCATGATGGCTCATGCCTCCTCCTGTAGCCGAAGCAGATTACCGACATCCGTGATTTCCTCCAGAAGGCGCGCCGAAAGGACGCCCGCTCGGTCAAGATCAAGAAGACCCCGCAGGTCGTCAAGTTCAAGATCCGCTGCTCCAAGTACCTCTACACGCTCTGCGTCACGGACACGGAGAAGGCCGACAAGCTCACCCAGTCGCTCCCCCCGGGCCTCCAGCGCAAGGACATCTAAGCGCTCTTTTGCTGACTTCACGGTAGCTTCTTGTGGCGTGGTTGACAGACCCCTTTGGACCTTGGCATGTTGTTGCAACATCTCCATCGAAAAGCCAAGTTTCTTTGGAGATTAATAGCCCCCAATCCAATGGTTTTGTGACTGCACTCGCGTCTTGCCCACGGTAGCGCCGCCGCGTCGACACATGTGCCCGACACCTGCTCGGGAGCTCGAAGCGCGTCTTTCAAAACGCTCTGTTTCAGAATTGTAGGATGCTGAGACGCAAACGGGCGCAGACTGCAACAGACTCACGACAGTAGATTAGTAGAAATGGTAGGGCTACCCAACGAGGTCTTTTCGCATCATGGCGTACGCAAACGACGCGCTCGGGCGCTGCATCGGGTCGGGGTGCACGCAGGACTTGGCGACGGCCTTGATGATGGCAGGGCACGTGTCGAAGGCATAGAGCCCGAGCAAGCTCGTAATGTCGACTTCATCGGGAAAGGCCGCGGTTGGGTCGCTCGCCGTTTGGAGCCACGTCCGCCGGCTGAGCTGCCACGGCGTCACGCCTGCGTCCAACAGCATGAGGAGGACGCCGAACGCGTACATGTCGGTGGCGCTCGAGATCGCGCACCCTGTGAGCGCTTCGGGCGCGAGGAAGATGCGGTCTTCGGTCCGACACTGGTCGTCGTCGATCGCGCCGTCGTCGACGAGGGCGAGCGTGTGCAGCTTGCAGCCCTGCGCACTGTCGACAAACACGGTCTTGCCCGTCAAGCCGTTGTAGACAAAGTCGTGTTCGTGGACTTGGAGCAGCGCCAATGCAACCTCGAGGGCCATTTGGCGCTTCCCGCTGTGCCACGAGAGACTGCGGTGTCCATGGAGAAGGACGCTTTCAAGCGTCCCGCTGTCAAGGAACTCGAGTGCCACGTCCATTTGAATGCCAACGTCGACGGACCGCCACACGACGCCGAGGACGTTCATGAGCCGCGGATGCCGGAGCGTCGAAAGCATCGAGAGAAGCGAGAGCGCCTTGTCCTGCGTGAGCGGCAGGACGCGGTTGAGGTACACGGGCGACCCGCGGACTTTGGCCAAGAGCATGTCGAAGCGGTTGTGCTTGAAGACCACTGCGTGCGCCGAGACGTCGACGTCCCGCGCCGCAATCTCGTGGTGGAGACTCCGCATCGAGAGCGCCGCGGCCGAGAGCGACGAGCGCGCGGTGAGGAGGGCACTGCTCGGGCGCACTGACGCACACGGCTGGAAGGTTGCCGTGTCCGGCGCGCCGTGGAGGTCGTCGTCGACGTGCACTGACGTCTGGCGGTGGCTCGTGGCTTGGTGCTTCTTGGCCTTGGACGCTGCCCGCTTGCTCCGGAAGAGAAGCAAGTAGACGCCGACACCAAGCACGGCGAGGCACCCGAGGCCGATAAATAGGTAAAACAAATACCCGCGACTCGTCTCACTGGGGGATGGTGTTGCTGCTGGCGCTGTCGTCGTCGATTCGATCATGCGCAGCGGGTCCGAGGGTGCGACCGTAGAGCCTAGCGTGTTGTAGCTTAGTGGCATGATGCAAGATGCTAGAGTCGCGTACTGCTCATGCAGTACTGCAAGCCTTGGATGTTCTTCGGGGCCGTGTTGGACGGACACGGTGTTGACGGCGAGCCGGTGGCAGTGAGTGTCGCGAGGTTTCTCAGAAAAGCTTCGTCGCTACCGCTGAGCGAGACACTCTGGAGCGGGTTCATCGAGAGGTCGAGCTGCTTGAGCGACTTCATGCCAAAGACGTTGCCAGGGATCGTCGCAAGGTTGTTGTTGGCCAAGTTCCTACGCAACTTGCTATGAGCGATCCCAACGCGCTACGAGCTTGATGCGCACAGCGTTTCGATTAACTCGACGTGTAAGATGTTGTTGAACTCATCCGGCGACAGCTTGACTTGCTTGAGCTGTCTAGTCGGTGCAATCAGCCCACAGTCTGCATTGAAGCAGGACGTACAAGGAGGTGATGTTGGGGAAGACCGTGAGCGCGCTAATGTTGGGCACGAGAAGTTGCTCGACCGACCTATTGTACATGCGATGAGCTTAAGCAAGAAAACGACATGGACGCACAGTGAGCGCAGACCCGGCGCGCGCTTGATGCTTGTCGCCGAGACGTCGATCGTCTTCGAGGGGTTGTCGACCTTGTCGCGGGGTAGGAGCCGTCTACGCTGCCATGAGCCACCGTGCTTATCGTCGCGCATGTCGTTCGTACAGAGAGGTGACGGTCGGTGGCAGCACAAGACTGTCGATGCGCTCAATGTCGGCAACGTTGGCGCTGTTGGGGTCCGCGACGCCGACGAGGTACGTCCACGCATCGGCCGGCTGCACGAGGCAGAGCACTTTGCACTTGTTGGGTCCGACGCCATCGTGGCACAGGCCGGGCTTTTGGTTGGCGCAGCCTGCCGCAGTGCCCTTGGCGCCGAAGACGAGGCACGACGCCGTCGTCGAGTTGGCCGACGTCTCGTTGCAGGCGCCGTAGCAGGACGAGGTGAGTGTGTTTGCGCTTGGCACGACGCAGTTGACGACGCTATCCTGGGCCGTGGCCATCGCAGCGATCGCAGCTAGGACTGGGCTCGCCCAGCTCACGCCGCTCAAGCAGGCGCGCATTCGAGTCTCAGCCTTTCTCCGCGGCCGCCAAATTTGTCCGGCTTGGGTGTCTATTTCACCGCACTTGGTGTTCGTATACCGCGCCTGTCCGCGTATGGTGTGTGTAATCTGTCAGCTGTGGGAAAAGTTTGGTGTGTGCGCAAATTTTGTACTGGATTTTTGTAGAAGATAGGTTTCCCACATGCAAATCACACGTAAACCACATAGAACACCCACTGGCGCCAGACGCGGGCAATGGCAACGTCATGCTGCTCGCCTCAGCTAAACGAGCGCGACGTGCAAAGAAAGAGGGCCACAAGGCGCGTCATTCAAGTGTCGTCGCCACAGTAGCTGCTCCGTGCTGCAACTGCGTCGCGTCCGCACATCCTTTCTCGGCCCCGACAGCATAAAATGTGCGCTGTGCCGGTCGCGATCAGCCCTTCCCGTCGCCCTCCCACGGCAAACGACGACGTCATTGCACGCGTCATTGACGGTGTAGCAGCTCGCTCGCTTGTCGTGCATCGTACTGTAGATGTGCACGAAGCATGCGGTCATGTTGCCCGTTTTCCACGGAATTTTTTGTCAGAGGCCAAATAGTTGATATCGCTCATCGCTGGCAGCTTTGCTGCCGGTAGTGCTTTAGGTGTCAACCCATAAATCGCAGCGAACACTTCTTGCTCTACGCACTCTGCTGTGCTAATTTGATGTGCTCAGCGTGGACACAGTATGTATGAGACGAGGGTACTCCCTTCGTGGAGGTCCAGCTCCGCTCGGCGCCGCCGGCTCGAGCCACTACGTATTGCAGGAACAGTGGCCGCCAACATGAGTGTTGGCAGGTCGTCCCGCAGCGCAAGAATAGACGACGGCGAGAAGCCCACCGCACCTCAATGTGTTCCCGCAGCTATAGCGAGCCGACGAGTTCCTCACTGCAATAATATCTCGTTCTCGACTCCACCCGCTTCTACACGCATCTTGGTCGCACACGAGCCCTTGATGCATCGCTGACCTCTTCTCTCTACGTGATGCTTTTGGAAGAAAAACCCGTCGCTGTTAAACGGTCGAGATATTTAAAG
>NW_012156440.1:268586-277252 GCF_000151545.1 Saprolegnia parasitica CBS 223.65
TTACGGCGTCGCTGCGCTTCGACGGTGCTCTCAACGTCGATGTGACCGAGTTCCAGACCAACCTCGTGCCGTACCCGCGCATCCACTTTATGTTGTCGTCGTATGCACCGGTCATCTCGGCCGAGAAGGCGTACCACGAGCAGCTCTCGGTGGCCGAGATCACCAACTCGGCGTTCGAGCCGGCGTCGATGATGGCCAAGTGTGACCCGCGCCACGGCAAGTACATGGCGGCGTGTCTCATGTACCGCGGCGACGTGGTGCCCAAGGACGTGAACGCGGCCGTGGCGACGATCAAGACGAAGCGCACGATCCAGTTTGTCGACTGGTGCCCGACGGGCTTCAAGTGCGGCATCAACTACCAGCCGCCGACGGTCGTGCCGGGTGGCGATCTCGCGCGTGTCCAGCGCGCCGTGTGCATGATCTCCAACACGTCGGCCATCGCCGAGGTCTTCTCGCGCATCGATCACAAGTTCGACTTGATGTACGCCAAGCGTGCGTTCGCCCACTGGTACGTCGGTGAGGGCATGGAAGAAGGCGAGTTCTCGGAGGCGCGCGAAGATTTGGCCGCGCTCGAGAAGGACTACGAAGAAGTGTCGGCCGAGACCGCCGAGGGCGAAGGCGAGGAAGAGGAGCTCGGCGAGGAGTACTAACTAGACTGCGCCAAAAATGTAATCAACACATGTCCTCATGTTTCAATTGTGTACCCTTGTCTTTTGGTTACAACGGGATCAACACGGCGGTGCAGCAATGGCACTGCAGACTTGCGACTCATAGCCGTGACACAACAGTGAACTATCACTTTAATTGTACGTTTGGGTCAAAAGCTCAGCACCGCATCGACGTCCTCACATTGGTCCGAGTCGGCAATGTACTCGTGGGGCAGACACCCCAACTACCAACTAGTCGTCAAACAAGTCGTCGATGGATGGAGTGGCCGACAACTGGAAACATATGAAAGAGTTGTAGTCCGAAACGCGGAGCTTGAGCTGGCGTTCCGACGCGAGCTGGTGCACGAAGCCCTCGAAGGCGGTAGTATACCGTTTTTGGAGGCGCGCGATAGTATGTCATTTTGTGCGCGACAGTAACCCCTACCCGCATCAAGCGCGGCGGTGTTCGCAAGCGGTTACCGAGGCGGCGGGAGAAGACTTGCCAGGTAAGCGTATTATATTTGTGGTCATGAGCCTACAGGCATGGTTTTTCGCCTCTCAGCAACTCGATACCATCCATCGCTGAATTGGATGTATGATCGAAAACAGTATGGTAGGACTCGAGCCATTGAAACAAAGGACGATGCATGCGTCTCTTTAGCTTTCCGCGAACCAAGACCACGACGTTGTTAGTACCAACGAGCCACCCCTTTCTGCGCACACCGACGGGGCGTTCCATAAAGTCTCGAAACATCAATCGCCGTGCCAGAAATCCCGTTGACGAAGTACCACATTTGGTTCGACACCATGACGTACAAGAGCCTCACTGCCGACGCGCCCTTTTACGCGCTGATGCCCGAGTACAGCAATTTGCGCCATGTCTACGTCAAGTGCTCGCCTCTGGGTTTCCTGCCAGATTATGCCTTCAAACCAGTGTGGCTCGTGACGCCCGTGCTCTCGGGCCGCACTCGCGAGTGCGCACGCCAAACACCACACGATGCGCATACCCACCATCCAACGGAGGATCGAATTGCCGCGGAGTACCGGCCGTTTGCCACGAGCCAGAAGCAGGCCGAGTCGGGCGTCGGGACGTACCTTGGGTGGTACGTTTGCTTTGCCCACGTGGGCAAGTGGGCCTACGGTCTCGTTGTCGACTGCGTCTGGTCGACTTTGAATGGCTACAACCTTTTGGCCAAGACGTGTCGCGGCAATTGCTACGTCCCGGTCGATGATGCTACCTTGTGCGTGCTGACAATGGCGGGCTACGCGCTGCGTCCGTTCGACGACCTTCCGGTCTCGTCGCACTACGTGGCCGATGTCAAGACAGCGACAGAGTTGATTGCACTCGACTTTGTGACTCGAGACCGCCATGCGCCGCTCGACTTCTCGCAGCTGGTGTTGCCTTGCGCCCCAACGACTCCGCCCTCGGGCGACACGCTTCTTCCTTGCGTGTTCTCCGACGACACCATTGATGAGCTGACAGTTGACGGCGTACTCGACCAAGTGCACACGCACTACACCCAATGCCAGTCGCACAACATATATCTGACACGACTCACATTCAACTTCAGAGGTAAGAAGAGCATCATCCAGAATAGTCCCCGCAAAACTCACGTTGCATTTAGACATGCCGATCAAGCTGTCATCGATGGCCCCTTTCGTACCACTCTACGATAGCACCGATTTGGCCAATGTCGACGTCCCTGACCTTGGTGCAATCCAAGCTGGCGCCACTTTCGACACGAGCACTCTCCGCCGCCTCTTTGATGGGTTTGGCGATTGCCCCTCGGTCGTCTACGTGCGCAAGGAGATGCGCATGGTGTGGGATATCTTGCTGGCCAACTTATTGCCCACGAAGGCTTTGACAAAAGTCGAGGCCGCCGCCCTGCACGCTGTTCAAAATGACACCATCAAGCTCCACAGCCCCTGGCGCCTGCCAGACGCAGCGAGCATGCGCAGTGCAGTGCTCGTGGGTTCACCAGGCGTCGGCAAGTCGGTGCTCCTCGTCCTCTTTTGCGCCTATCTTGCGGTCAACCGCGACTACTACGTCTTCCTCTCGCGCGCGCTTCCCGGTGAACCCTCCTCTCCCGACGCCATCGTCTGCTTCGGCTTCTGCCACGTCACCAAGCAAACCGACTACTTGCACCAAGAGATCCTTGCGGTCTTTGACGCGTTCAAGCGCGAGGCCATCTCTCGAGGCAAGAAGCTTTTCGTTGTCGGCGACGGGTACAACCAAGACGACTTTGACACGGTGGCGCCATTGACGAGCATCTTTGGGCCCAGCGACCTGCTCTCGGTCGCTACGTACAAGAAGCGCGCCGCGCGATTGGTTGTGACAGTGCCGGCGTGGACCAAGGAGGCCCTCGAGGAGGTGGCATCCGAAAACGACAACTGCCCACGGACGGTGGGCGAGCGCCACGCAGTGTCTGGCGGCGATGTGCGCTCGTTTCCAGCACCCAATGTCGTATCCCCAAGTGCAACGCTTGAGGCGATCGAAGGCGTAGTACGTGGCAGCGCGCCAGCCATGTCTGTGGTTGCGCTGCAGCACGTGTACATTGTCGACACGGCTTTCTACGAGCACTACGTGCACCCGATCTACCGGCGGATTCTTGTTTTCTTGTAATGGGCCAACCGCATCTAGAACAAATTAGATTAGTATCGTTGGCGATGCGGAATGCCAAGGCCTCGGTGCGCCCGTCCTCATCCTCGTCTCGCTCCGAGTCATCGTCTGCGAGTAGATCCAGGTGTGCGCACAGTCGCTCCAAGCACGCTTTGCGCTGCGGAAGATGCTCATGCGCGGCCAAGACCTCTCTAACGTACACCTACGCGATATGCACCGGTGGTGATGGTGCCGTAGCAACAAATGGAGTTTGTCGTCAAGTACCTCCAGCAAGAGACATCGATTCACCGCTTGGGGTGGTGGCAGCTCCTGACGCACACGGAAAAGTACCAGCCTCGTCTTCCTCGAGTCATCGCGTGTATTCTCGGCGGCGCGTAGGCTCGCGCTGGCCCAAGAAGTCCAATTAAAGACAATCGAGAAAGGGCAGCGCGTCACGATCCTCACCCGCGCCAACAACGAAGCCAACGTCGTTTTGCGCGGCCGCGCCGAGTGCTTTGTACTGCGGATATCATGTGGTAGAGCCTCATGTGCTGTAGCTGCTCGAGTCGCAGCAGTTCAAACCCGCCATCAACAACGATGGGTTTGTCTTTGGCAATCTCAAAATCACAAACACCACGTACTCGGACGCCAACCCCGCGGGGTGGGCCGCCGCGTCGGCAGAAATGCGTCTCTGCCCTTATCAAAAGGTGGTCGACTGGGCGTATGCATATTGCCAGCTTACGAGCTACGTGCAGGTCGTGCTGGTGGGGCCCGCCGACTACTTGATCGTGACGGCCAACTTCACCATTAACGGCGCCGTGGAAAAAGTTGCCAACGTGACAAAGTAAATTCGGACCATGTGCAGCGCGTCAGTCATATCTTTCTTGCAACTAGAAACCACGGCCTCGCACGCTACGGCTTGGACGCTCTATCGCCCTTTGCCCGACTCCACACGTACGACGCAGGCTGCCACATTGTCCATCAGGGCGACGCCAAGTCGTACCTGTACTTTATCACGTCGGGCGCGTGCAAGGCTTCGTACAAGGTCCCGTCGGCGCTTGAAGGACCGAGCGACCGGTCGTTTGCGCTCGCCAATGCCAACGGCGTCGACGTCGCGCTACTGGGCCCGCAGGTTCCGTACTTGGCTTGCTCGTTGCCCCAAATGTACTCTGTTTGTCATGATGTAGTCGTACATTGGAGATATTGCCTGCCTCTTTGACTTGCCCGAACCCGTCACCGTGACTTGCCTCTCGGACGTCGACGTGGTCTACTTCAACTTGCAAGAGCTCTACGACGTGCTCAAAACCTCGGACGACTTGAAGCGCCGTGCGATCGTGTCGTTCAAACGCTTCGTTCATGGCGTGTTGGCGTGCGTAGGGCTTGTGGTCGTCGCCCACCAGACGCTCGCTTTTGTCCTCGAACGCATGGGATTCCTCCTCGGTGACAAATGGACGACCGAGTCACCAAGCTTCAACGAGCTCCATACGTTCTTGAGCCATCACACCCGTACCGCATCGATGCACTTGTACGAGGGACGAGGAGTGACGTCGGGTGCTAGTGCCCTACTTGCCGCCGTTCGAAGACGAGGCAAAGCGACTACCAAGTGCGGCCAAGAGCAGCGGCAACAACAACAGGAGCGAGACGCCGAGCGCACTCGACGCAACGCCGCGCTCGGCGATGCTGGCTGAGTTCAAGCACGTGTACGTGAACTCGAAGCTCGTCATCGGCACGGCTTTGCTTTGTAGCAACATGGCGGCGGTCGAGCCCATTGAGCCGACACGCGATATGCTCGTGGCCATGCACAGCATGCACTCGACGTTTCGAACCAAGTCGTTGGCGTCGCATGGGTACGCCTTGATGCACCCCGCCGCGCCAGCCATCCACAGCAGCGAGCTCCCGTTGCCGCCCAAGACTGCCCAGCACAGAAAACATTTTTTGTTTCCAACCATGACCAAGCAGCGCCAGTACCACGGACGGTATGATCTCTCGGTCCGTGTTCCAGCTCAGGATGCGGCGTAGAACGCTGCCGCTGATTGAAAAGTGTCAAAGCCTCGAGACCTTGTACTTGCATACACCAACCAAGTTCTGAAATGAACCTTTGGTTGTTTCCGGAAGGATGGACCAGACGTGGAGTCTTACATCTGGATCAAGGTTGATCTGGATCATACAATAGCAGTGGTCACACAGCCCTGTGTACTAGCCGACGGTCAAGCTCCTTGTCCGCACTTGAGCAATTGGAGACTGTGACTTGTGTTGATGTGCAATACGTTGATCGACATGGACATTATTGTCTTTGGCTCAGAGATCCATGCACGAAAACACTTGGGTCTCGTCGGCCAGTGCATGCTGCTCCTCGGGATGCTCGACCCAAAAAAGCCGCCAAAAAATGCGCGATGCCATCGCAATAGCAGCGTCCGTGAGCTCCGTCACGTGCAGCACTTTCCAGCGCACCGCTTGCAGTCGGCGGACCAGTGCAGACCGAAGCACTTGGCGCGCGATGGGGTTGGCCATCAGTGCCGCATCGATCCAGGCCACCCGACTTTCTTGCACTCGGAATTTAAGATCGACAAGCACGCGCTTGCGGAAACGGGCTCGCGTCTGGTATCGACGGACGGCCACCACGAGCGCTGAAATCGAAGCTTTGTGGCGCGTCGTGAGTTGGCGCATCTTGGCATCCAGCACGGCCTTGGGCCAGTTAAACGCTGCGCCGCAAAAGCAGTTGACCGAGTCGCAGCCGTCGCCCTTGACAAGCGGAAGCGCGCAGCTCGGACACGCGACAATGTCGTGAACACGGCCAAGAGCGCCCGCGACGCACTCACTGCCATGGTGGTGACCCGCAGTTTGGCACGCAAAGCACACGTCGACCGAGCAGCAGAGCGTCTGAATGAACGGGTTTT
This sequence comes from Saprolegnia parasitica CBS 223.65, assembly GCF_000151545.1. NCBI lineage: Eukaryota > Oomycota > Saprolegniomycetes > Saprolegniales > Saprolegniaceae > Saprolegnia > Saprolegnia parasitica. Next base: position 274,730 of record NW_012156440.1, read on the forward strand.
GCTGCACGAGGCGGAGAAAGAGCGCACCCTGACGCTCCTTGTCCGCCGTGATCTGCAACAGTTTCTGCTTGACATCGGTGGCGTCCTCGCCGCTAAAGGTGGCGTCCACAAGCGCGACAAGTTCCGTGACCGAGGCTTCGTGCTGGCAGAAACGACGATGGACGTCGAGGAGTGCTGGGAGGTGCAGCTCGAGCGCTGCTGGCAGCACCAACGGATCCGACGACGGCGTCGGCAACTGGCTGCGATCCGAGTGGCACGACGGACACTTCATCTTGCAGGCACCTGCGACCTTTCGGTCGTACATGGCAAGGCTCTCCAGGATGCTCGCCTTGGCTGCTTGCTTCGCGGCGGTCCAGCTAGCGACTGTGTCGCTTCCGCGAGCCTCACCATCGGATTCGATCAGTGTCTCGTTCGGCGCAGAAGGACTCGCATCGTCGAAGAGCGGGTCAAGTTGCAGCTGGAAGCGGACGGTGCTCATGGGCGTGACGCACACGGGACACGGCAGCTTGGTCAGGACGCCAAAGATCGCGTCGCGCGCTCGGACGTCCAGGAAGGCCGCGATGCACGTAGGACACAGGCGCGCCGGGCAGTCGTCGCGACAGAGACGATCGACGAGGTTCGTGCAGGCGACGTCGTCCATACACACGTCGCAGACAGCCGTGTCGGGCACGGACACTGGCGTGGACGGGCCCGACGTTCCATCCGTCGACGCCGATGATGCGCAGTCGACCTCCAAGCTCTTGACGCGGAGCGTCAGCACGTTCTCGTCCACCAAGCAGGCAAGTGCGTCCATCGTCTCGAAATCTGGAATGCTGCCGTGCCTCCGCTCCACAAAATATGGAAAGTTCCTGTGAATGATGGTTGCTAAAGGCGTGTACCTTGTTCTGCCACGTCATATGAGAGAGAGTGCTGGTCGTATATCCAAACTGGTGGCGATGGTGTGCCATCAGGCTACTACCGTGGATGATGGAAGAGCCCCAAGTGCACTAGAACCCAGTACACGTTTGCCCCAAGAAAGATGGTGAAGAAATGACCAGCGAACTCGCTGGCACTTTCGATTTGCGCTGCATGCTCCATCGGACGCTGCGAATAGAGCAACTGAAGATAAACAAGAATTGGTGCTGGGATCATATATACAGCTCTAGTACTCAAAGTCGTGAAGCTCGCTTGCACAACCGTCCAGTGTGCACTTGATCCAAGCACGAGCTAGAGAGCATCTCCGACGTCTCCAGTGAAGGCTGGTACACCGTCGAGTCCAACACTTAACTATGTGATTGAAAGTCCATGCTGCCGATCCCGTGTTTCAACAGGGCATCCCGCGACACTCGAATTGATCTATTCCTTTAACGGCAACACTACGGCGAGTGTTCTTGGCGGCAAGGCGACCTGGTGCTACCGGAAATTCACCGTATGTCGGGGGTTGGGACATCGCTATAATTAGCTGCGGCTCGCGTGGCAGTTGGCAATTAGCGATGGACTTTGAAGACTTGTTGAACGAAGTCGAGTCGGCCGTGCGCGGTACGAGCGCGCCCGTGAAGCCGGCAACATCGTCGTCGTATACATCCTCCAAGCCATCGTCGACGTACTCGGTCTCGTCGGCCTACTCAACGTCGTCGACGTACTCGGCCTCGTCGTCGTCAATGCCGAGTGCTTCCAAGCCAGCACCGTCGTCGTCGTCCAAGAGCCGCATGCAATCGGACCTCGATGATCTGCTCGACCTCGTCGCCGAGCCCGAGGTCGCGACGTACGCGAAGAAGGCGGCGCCGAGAGAGTTCCAAGCTGGCAGCTCGAAAAAGTAGCTGACGCCGCGTGTCTTAAACTCAACGCACGGCGTAGATGCACGAACGTGGCGCTGGCTGGCACAGCACTCAAGCACGGCCAGCACGTGAGCGCGGTCAACGCGGCGTACGGCCAGTGCTTTGCCACATTCGGATCTCAGCCCTCCCTTCTGGTAGTGCGTGCTCCAACCTGCGCTGCAACGACTGCGACTTTACCGTCGTTCAGTTCGCCAACACGTACCTACTGCCAAAATGTCTGTTGAATCACTGACGATAGCATCATCGCTGAATTAGGCGATGGCACGCGTCCGCCGACTACATGTTTTTTCGCGAAAATGTGCCCAACGAAGCCAAGCTCCGGGCGAAGATGGAGCCCTCGTCCGGTACCGAGAGACGCCGCTGAAGCCAGAGGTAGCGAATACTTGTGCGTAGGATGCATTGCGTACGCCTGCCAGTGCAAGTGGCTCAGCGTCTCGGACAAGACGACGCCCGAGCGCGAGCGCGTCAAGTGGTGCTGCGCCGGCCATTAGCAACCCTAATCCTCCACATATCGATCTATTCATCAAAAGGCTACAAAACTGTAGACGCTAGAAGACTAGAGATAGCAATGGACCGAGTCATGACCTACTGGGTTGGCATGAGCGTGCTCTGGTGGGAAAGCAACCTTGGGACTCTACTGGTGCCACTTCGGTCGTTGGTTCGCATGCATTCAAGTATCCTGCAAGAATCCAGTACTTCCATCATT
>NW_012156441.1:0-2682 GCF_000151545.1 Saprolegnia parasitica CBS 223.65
GGCTCGCAGAAGCGCGAGCGCTGGTTGTTGTATAGAAGCCTCCATACGGCGCAAGATGCTTGAATTGCGACGATGACGTCGGACGCCGCCGCGAGCACCGCCTGCCACGGAACGAGTGCGTTCTTGCTCGAGGATGTACACACCATGGAACGCACCCAGACCATCGTCGCCTGCAGTGCGACGGGCGCTGCCAAAAGGTTGCCTAGATGGCATGCAATCGCGTGCTGCTGCCGCGCCAGGGGTACGCGCGCGAACATCAAGAGGGTCTGGCGCGACGAGCAGCTGCACGAAGAGGCAGGGCGCGTCGCCTCGACGGCCTCAATCTACATTCCAGCGACGACCAATGCACGCCTTTCAGAGCAGCGCGTTGAACGCTGCTTGAGTCTTGTGCTTCCGGATCCGCAGCCCTGCTCGTTTGGAACTCGATCTGAAAAGGATTGGCTGAATTGTTAATTATTTTAGCCAATCACAGAACTTGTTTCACACACGACGTCGTCTGAAATAGTGTGAGCACCATTCAGCACATCAACGAGTAGCAGCCCACAGACGCGCCAGCGCCACGTAGCAGCCAGGTATACCTCTCCATACACTTCTTGAATGGCGTACATGTTGTTTCCGACGTTGTACGTAGCGCAAAAATGCTGGAATCCATTTCTTATTTTTGGAGGTGGCGACACAATTGCCCAAATACTCTACGTGATATCGCGGGATTCCAAAGCTCCAAGGACCCTAATTATGGCTGCCACAGTTGGTGATGGGTCTCAACTTGGTGTGCGACCAGCTTGTTGGTCGCCGTCGTTGCTTGGGTACTCACACCAAACTCGAACTGCCGAGCGTCGGTTTTCACGAAATTCGACATACAATTTCGGTTGACAATGCGTCGATGTCGCGGAAACCGAGGACGCCATCTCTTTCTATTTATGTTAAAGAGCGTGTTGCATGTGCCCGAGGGAGGCAATGTGCGCACGATACCGCTGCGTGATGAGGCCTTGTGTCCCGTACAGTATTTCAGTATAGCGAAAACGCACACTATATGTATCAAAATATGTTTCTGTTGTCATTTGCTCTCGCTACAGAGCTCGCACGGTGACGCCACATAGCATTTTGGACTCCCCAAAGTGTGGTTTAGCACTCTGGCAAGTATGGGCGATTTCATTTTCAAACATCATTCTGGTCGATCTCCCGACGTGGCGAGCATGCGCCACCCCAAAATATGGCTATTTGCGGTAGTAAATGGCGAACGCCAATAAAAACGGGAAAGACGAAAATTTAGTGTTGCCAGTGTGTGTATCTCTCTATTCCAGCAGCAACAACGGTAACCTCAAGCCAAATAGTACGCGATTTTCTATTACGGCGGTACCAAGCCGACTCGTTCATCAACACCGTCCAAGAGCAGCACATTGTTGTGCAGGTGGGACTCGACGACGCGGTGTCGTCCGCATCGCGTCCATGCCGCGTCGCTTAGCTTCGTAGACCACTGAGCATTGGGTTGGAGAAGCGCAAGCGCGTGTTGGTCATCGCAAACAAGTCGCCACACGGCGCAGGACGCGTGGAGTGCAACGACGCCGCCACACGCGTAACGAGCGCCGCGAGCAACGACTGCCACTGGACGAGTGCGCTGCCCACCGGCGCCCACGCCATGTGACGCACCCAGCGCGTCGTCGCCAGCCGTACGACGGGCGCCGCCAAGAGGTCGGCAAGGATCGCATGCAGTCGCGTGCTGGTGCTGAGCTCGATGCGGCCATCTTCGAAGGTCGCCAAAACTTCAACGAGCGGCCCGACCGCTCCTCGGGTCGTCATCCTTGCCTGCATGCGGATGTGACACGTCATCTGTCATTGCTGGTTGCATAGCGCGCCGCAAGCTCGCCTCGATGTCGTCGCGGCGTGCTATCGCCGATCGTCCCAATCATCTCGATGTCGCTCAAGAATAAACTTGAGATGACTGTTCCGGGAAGCGAGGGCAGTTGAGGCGACTGCGTGCACACTGTAGTAGTAGCCAAGGGTACCAAAAAAAAGGTAGAATATTGTCTTATTCCCGTGCTGGTAGCGGGGGTACAATGCAGCCAGCCTCGCGGCGCCATCGCCGGCACCTCGCCACATCAGCTTGCCACGTCATCGTAGAAGCCTACCGGTAACTGTCACACGTGATTGCCCAAACCGACCGAAGCCTCTTGTGGCTCACAAGAGGCTTCCGTCGATTTGGGCGCGCAGAAAGCCACAAGTTGTGGTTTTCTGCGTGCAGTCCACCGACCACCTTCCCGTTGCCTCCGTCGGTGGCGACAAGAGATGGACGGCAACTGCGATACCTCGACCAAAAATTGGTTTTCTCGGAGGACGAGTACCTTCGAGAAGGTCGAAAGTCCCTGCGTAAGAGAGCAAGATAGCGCAGTTGTAACCAGCAGAGCGCTCAAGACCGCCATCGTTTCCGCCATCTTGCGTTCTTGTGGTCGTCGGCGCTTGAGCCGCCATCACGAAATCGCGACATGTTGGGCGTTCTCATCCTCGATGCTGTACACCGGGGTACCTCTTTTTTGGGGCAATGTGCTGACCTGTACACCGGTGTCTTGGGACGAGTGATGGTCGTCTGGACACGGCTTTTGTATGCGCATACAACGATCAAGTACGCCGACGCGAGTCTGCGCAGCTGGCTTATTTCTACAACTGCCCTCGCACGATGGGCGG
>NW_012156441.1:2782-6954 GCF_000151545.1 Saprolegnia parasitica CBS 223.65
CGCCGCATCGACGAGCGTCTTTGACAAGCTGCGAACCCTCTTCACGCGCGAGCCGAGCCCGCCCAAGCCAGAGGCAGTGTCGTCCAACTGGTGGTCGGCGTCGACGCAGTTTTTCCGACCCGCCATCGCCGAGAGCAAGCCGCAGGTGACGACGCCGCTTCCACCCGTCCTTGCGCCCGAGCTGCCGAAGCTGGCGTCCTCGCAGGTCATCTCGCGCGACCGCTTTGCGACCGACCGCCTCAGCGCATCGCACCATATCTTCATCCCGCGCATGGAGTACACAACGGCCAGCGACGTGCCGAGCGCGAAGGCGTCGCCCCCAGTGCCGGTCGCTGCGCCGGCGGCCGAGCCGCACTTTTTATTGCCTCGTCGTGGTACAAGGAGGCTGATCGCATGAGCGCGTCGTTCCAGCACACGCAGCCGAGCCTCAGTCGCACCGACGTCGACGGGTCGTTCATTTGGATTTAAGCGACGCTGTAGCGAATACTATTTAAGACGCTGTCGAAATGAACGACGCGAGATGAGCTACATAAATGTTCAAGCTACTACCCTCTGAACCTCCGAAAGCTTTGCCCCGTCGGGAATCGTTATGGGGATGGCCTGTCTCGGCACACCCTCTCGCACTACCCACAGACCGAGTCGACGATTGGAGGGTCGCCATGGTTCGAGACCCATCAAAGGCGAAGGGAGGGATGTGCCAAGCAGCAAGACTTTATCCGAGGGTGTCGGCCTCGGTGTAGGCTCGTCACTGGTTCACATGCCAGCCACATCTGTCTTGAAACGGCAGCTCGCAAATGCAACTTCAACCCGCCACGCCCTCATCTTAAATCTAAAGGGCTCCGTGATGGAATTCGCTCGTCTCTCATTCCAGCTTTTGCATTGCGACTGCGAGTGACCAAGCATGGACACAGTGACGCTGACGCTGAACGGCGTCGTGACCACCATGTCCCTCGACGCGTTCTCCAAGAAGCTCACGGCCAACGCGTGCGTCGGGACCTCGTGTGCGTCCGACGTGGCGTCGGCGGCCGCGCTCGACAACCTCTGGCTCGTCTTTGGCGGCGTCATGGTCTTCTTCATGCTCCTCGGCTTCGGTCTCCTCGAGATCGGCTGCTGCAGCGTCAAGAACACTAAGCACATTCTGTTCCGCAATCTTAGCGACCTCTGCCTCACGGGCCTTACGTTCTACGCCGTCGGGTACGCGTTCCTCTTTGGCGACGGCAACGACTTCATCGGCCACCGCGGCTTCTTCCTCCAAGGCGACACCTTCCACACCGACGCGCCGGCGTCGTACAAAGGGCTCGAGTACGGCAACTGGTTCTTCCAGTGGGCGATCGCCGCCGTCGCCGTCACCATCTTCTCGGGGGCTGTCGCCGAGCGCATCACTTTCGGCGCCTACCTCCTCTACACGCTCTGCGTGAGCGCCGTCATCTACCCGGTTGCGGGCCACTGGATCTGGTCGACCACGGGGTGGGCGAGCGTGCTCCGAGCCCCGGACGACCGTCTCTTCGAGGTCGGGACCATCGACTTTGCCGGCTGCGGCTGCATCCACATGCTCGGCGGCATCTCGGCGCTTATCGGGTGCATCTTTCTCGGGCCGCGCAAAGGCCGCTTCCACAGCGACGGCACGCACGCCGAGCTGCCGAAGCAGTCGGTCTTGTACCAGAGCATGGGCACGCTCATTCTCTGGTTTGGCTGGTACGGCTTCAACTGCGTCTCGACGCTCTCGCTCCGCGGGGACTTGAGCCACGTCATGACCAAGGTCGCGGTCAACCTCACGCTCGGCGCGTGCATGGGCGGCGTCTGCACCGTCCTCCTCGATCGCCTAATTGGCTCCAAGACGTGGGACGTGTGCATGGCCAACAACGGGATCCTCGCCGGCTGCGTCTCGGTCACGGGCAGCTGCTCCGTGATCGAGCCCGAAGGCGCGGTCGCGCTCGGCGCCATCGCATCCCTCGTCTACGTAGGCGTCGCCAAGCTCGTGCTGCGCTGCAAGATCGACGACGTTGTGGACGCGGTTCCTGTGCACTTTGGCTGCGGCACGCTCGGCGCCCTCGCCCCCGGCTTCTTCGCGTCGGGCAAGGGCGTGGCCATGGCCGTCGGGTCGGGTTCGTGCGGCGTCCTGTACCGCTGCAACGGCCACGAGGGCCACCAGCTCGCGGCGCAGGTCGTGTACGTGCTTGCGATTTTTCGCGTGGGTCGCCGGCTTCTGCACCCTCCTCTTCGGCCTCCTCTCCAAGCTCGGCCTCCTCCGCGTATCGGCCGACGCCGAGGCGATGGGGCTCGACGCGTTCGAGCACGGCGGGGCCGCGTCGACGCTCGAACCTGCGCCGACCCCCCGCGTCCTCGACGCCGGCATGCGCAAGACGTCGCTCGACAGCGACGCGCCGACGACGAGCTGAGCGCCAACTTGATACTTACTTGATACAAAACACAGTAATAATGCATGCATGTTGTTGTTGGCACCTGACATTACGTGCGATCCTTCCACCACTGCGCGAACGAGACGCGGTTCCACGGGAAGAGCGACGAGTGGTCGCGCGCGTCGTCGTCGTCGGCGCCCTCGAGGTCCGTGCCGTCTTCCTCCTCTTCCTCGTCGTCGTCCTCGTCCTCGTACGAATGGTCATTGGCCGCGACGCTATCGTACCAGATCTTCTCCTCGTGCAGGAGCTTCGAGTAGCTCGTGAACGTCTCCTCGCCGAGGTACTGCCGCGGATTGCTCTCGACCAGGCGCAGCAGCCGCGCGAAATGCGGCTAGAAACCATCACGTTGGCTAAAACAACGCAAGTGTCGCACCTGGATCTCTTGCAGCGGCACGTGCAGCGCAAAAGACAGCTGCGCGTAGACGGTAAACTCGGCCGTGAGCACGTCGCGGGACGGCAGCGAGTGCACGTGGTCGATCTCGACGAGGAGCTTCTTGATGACATCGACAATCCCGTCGCGGTTCTAGAAAGCCAATGGAGACAACAGTTGTCGGTACTTTACGTACGAGTGGCTCGTTGAACTTGAGCGCGAGGATGAGACACGCCGACATGTAGAGCTTGCGGTTGGCTTTGTGGACAAACTATCCACTCTCGATACGATCCAGGATACTCATCTTGGATACACGTACGTTGCTGAGCACGAGCTTCTCAAAGTAGACGCACGCGAGCGCGATGGTCGAGATGTCGAGGTACGTCCGGCTGCCCATCGCGAGTGCCTCCTGCTTGAGGTTGCGGATTTTGCTGAGCGTGAGCTCCGAGTCGTCGAGCCACAGATGCGTTTCCCGAAATTGTTTGTTCAATTCCTACAATTCTCGTTAGCACTTCTTTTCAAACGTGCAGAACCTCTTTGAGATCGTTGGGCTTGACGAAGCGGAGGATGCTGCTCACGACTGGGCCCACCTTGCGGTCGCCGCGGATCACGTCCTTGTGCCGGCCCTGGCGGTACCTACGACACTTGAAAGATTGATATTTACACACAGAGCACTGTACTCGGGGTTGTCGAGAAAGTTGGGGTCGTACAGAGGCGCGATCGGGTGGCTGTCTTGACTGTCGCGGTCCTTATCGCAGCGCGACCATGTCGAGTGGAGGAGCCGGAAGTACGACTTGCCGCGCCAGTCGTACGGCTCGGTGCTGATCATGATCGACTGCAGTCGCTTGCGCCCGCCGGCGCGCGTGACCTTCTCCGTGCCGTTGTACTAGACGCACACGTATCTGTAGCATTCCTCCTTCGACGGAGCGTCCTCCTCTACCTTGATGACGGACGAGACGCCGACGGGGTAGCCCTTCCCGCTCGAGAGAAAGATGCGACCGTCAATGACGCCTTTCTCTGTCATCGTCGCCTCCCACCGGCGAACGACCGCGGACGCTGCCGGGTACTTGGTCGTGAGGCGATACCTAGCGACACGGCAGAAATCGACGCGAGACCGTGGACGCATGGGCAGTACCGGAAGAGCGGCAAGACGTTGACGACGGTCGAGTCGGGTCCTGGCAGCCGCCGTCCCGCGAGCGACTGCTCGACTTCATCGAGCTCGAGCGGGTACTCTTGCGACTGCGCGTCGTGGTCGGGCGACGAGAGCGGTCCGAGCTTGCGCGAGTGCTCCGAGAGGTGGCTGCACTCGGAGAGCATTGGGATGTTCTGGAGAAAGTCCAGCGCCGCAATGTCCCGTGTCACCTTGCGTATTCGCCCATTCG
>NW_012156441.1:7446-15245 GCF_000151545.1 Saprolegnia parasitica CBS 223.65
TGCTATCGGTGGCACATCAAGCGCGACTGGTGCAGCAGCTGGCGGCGCCTCGACGGCGCCGGCCAGCGACGGCGGCCAGGGCGGAGCATCGTCGGACGTCGGGCCGCTCTGGCTATCGGCCATCGGCAAAGAATGATCTTTGGCGTCGCGACGGGTTCCGGAGCGTATCCGGATTCCATCGCTCGGCTTTATTTGAGGCCATCGCGATCTACCGAGCAGCGGTGGCGGCCTAAGAGCTGGCATAGAGCAGAGCACGCGCACGCATGGAGCAGAGCATGCGCTTCGAAGGAGCTACTAGCACCCTGTAGGCGGCCACAACGCGGAGGAAACGACGCTACTGTATTTACTACTTGGCTCGCCATTGACCACGCTCGGTGCGCTGCGCGAGAGGAAGGCCTACGAGCGCTTGTGCATGGTCCAGACGATCGACTGGCCGAGGCCGCTCATGCCTTGAATCTCGAACCCGAGGCCCTCGAGCTTGTTGAGCACGGCGCGCGGTGGCGCCGAGACGGTATAGTGCCTACGCCGCCGCCGTCGCCACAAGCCACGGCGTCGCAACGTACTTGTAGGTTTGGCACTTGGCCTGCACGAGGCGCGCGCCCAGCGTCTACGCACGCGGGATGACGATCGCCTGCTGCTGTCCATCCTGCGATCGATGGACGCACCTGCATGAGCTCGGGGTCGGAGGCCTCGTCGCCCACGATCGTCGGGCCTAGTACGTTCGCCGTAGGTCGCACGCTGGCGGCACGACGTCGTACCTGTCGTCACGGTCACTTCGGTGCTCACGAGGAGGTACATGCTGCTGCTCTCGGTCAAATCGGCCACTGCAGGTTGAAGCTCCGATTAAAATCCTTTCCAAACCGTCTCTTGCTTAAAGTATTTCTCATGACTGTCTCTGTGGCGACATCAGAAACGTGCGCAACCGTAGACTCAACGAATAAAAATATTGTAATTAGACTAAGAATTGGACCAAAGCGATGTATCAAAGTCGACTCAAATCCGCACCAGATGCAGCTACTCGGCAGCTGCCGGCATGACGCACGACGAAGCGCCTGCCATCTACACCGTACTAGTACTGCCGCGTCGTTTACTAAGAGTAGTACGCTGCCTCCATGGCTCTAGACGCTACCTCAACGGAGTCCGGTACCCTCTGGAGGCCGACCCCTAACCCCGAGTACATTTTGTAGCTGCAACCGCATTACAAAGTTATAAAATGGACTGGACAACACGAGGTACTAGGAGACGCTCAGATGGTGACGGGCCGCGACGGCGTCTGGTCCATGCTGCGCGGGTCGAAGAGTGAGACGAGCTTGGGCTCGCCGAACTCGTCGGTCGAGTCGCGCACCTCGTCGTGGCTCTCGAATTGGTAGAAGGACGCGGCGCGCTGGTGGAGCGGGCTCGAGAGGTCGTGCTCAGGGAGGATCACGGTCATCGAGTCGTTGAGCGACTCGAACGGGATCTGGACGAGCACCTTGTCGAAGAGCGTGATCTGGTAGCCGGGAAAGAACCGGTCGTCGCTGCTCGTGCGCACGAGCCACATGATGAACCAGACCGCGATGAGCCAGTAGCCGAGGAACGCGAGGTGCTCGACGAGCACGACGGGGTCGACGAGCGACGTGTTTTCGGTGCCGAAGCCGAGGACGATCGTGCCGATCGAGCAGCTCGTGATGATGAGCCCGTACATGGTGCCCATGTTGTAGACGCCGTAGAGGTCGATGAGGAAGCACGGGATCGTGGCGTAGCCGCAGCCGCAAGTGAACGCGAGGATCGTCGTGCACCACTCGTACTGCGCAAAGTTGTGCGCTTCGACGGCTTGCTGGAGGCGGAGGATCGTGATGCACTCGGCGCCGACGAAGAACATGAAGGCGATCTTGCGCGCGAAGGCCGGGTTGGTGTAGAAGACGCGGATGATAAAGTCCGACATGCTCGGCGCAATGAGGCGACCGACTACAGACGCGATCATCGTGTTCTGCGCGACCCGGTACGTCGCCTCATTGTCGTCGTGCGTGAAGATGGTGACCGTGACCGGCACGAGGCGCTGCGAGAAGGAGACGTTGGGCGCGATCGAGGCCGCAAACGCGATGTAGAGCAGGAGGAAGTCCGTCGACATGAGGCACTGGAGCAACGACAAGGCTTTCACCTGCTTGTAGTAGTAGCTCTGCGTGCCCGGCGACCCGGCGCGCATCGCGTCGTAGTTGACGAGCGTCATGCCGCAGTCGAGGTACTCTTCTTGGACAAAGCCGGCGCCCGGGAGGTTCGTGTCGACGGCGATGCAGTGCACGTCGAGGCCGTTCACAATGTACATGGGCGGCGGCGACCGCATCACGACGGTGCTCAAGGCGAGGATCGGGCCGCAAATCGCCATGACCATGAGGAAGACCGTGTATAAGGGTGCGGTGTTGACGCTGTTGTCCGCGCCGAGGTAAGTGAGGAAGAAGATGGCCCAGCCGGAGAAGCCAACGCCAAAGCCCGAGCACGTGACGCCGATCGCGATGCCACGGTAGTCGGGGTACCATTTCTGCGCGGTCGAGAACGACGAGAGCATGACGATGATCGTACCCGTGCCAACGCACGAGCCGAACCCGAGGGTGAAGAACCAGTACGACTCGACGAGCACCGCAATGTGGCTCATGACGAGGCCCACCATGAAGAAAGCGCTGCCGATCATCATGCCGACGCGCGGCTGGCGACGCTCGAGGGCCGGCCCGACGGTGGCGCCAACGACGCCGACGAAGCCGCACGCGATGAGCTCGGCGTACGTCGTCGGGAGGTGCTCGGCCGTGACCGTCTTGAAGAAGAGCAGCTCGAGCGTGCCTGCGAGGTTGACGTAGGCGTACATCATGCCGCAGACAAACTGCGCCAAGAAGGTCATCAGAAGCACGTGCCAGCGGTGGAAGCGCAGGCCGCGCCACGTCATGAGCTCGCCGTTGCCGCACGGCGACGGGAAGGTGAAGAGCCAGAGCTCGCCCGCGACCTCGAACGGCGTCTTGCTGGGCACCGTGATCGTCCAGTAGCGAAGGAACCAGTCCATGGTCAATTGCAGAATGAGCTACCGAGCGAGCGCCAAGCTAGCAGTCTCGAAATGGGGTCGTCGCGCCATCCCCTTGAACGACAACCAACGGTTCGTTCCGTACGATCCAGAGCTTCCCAATCTCATTATGGATTCGTCTTGTCATAAGCAGCTCAATGGTGCACGTGCCAGCAGCAGGCAGCCATGGCATCGCCCGCAACGTGCCGCCGACACCCCGGCCCCGACCGCTCGCATTACGAAAAGGGGGTGCTCCTGACACCCCATGGCAGACAAACGGTACCCTAGTCCTCACCGTTCGACTTGCCTCAGACCAGGTGCACGCAGTAGTAACGCGGCTTGAAGCAGATCCAAGTTGCTAACGTCTCTCAGTGTGAGCTTGGACAAGGTCGAGAGTAGCCACGGCAAGCGAGCGCAGCTGCCGCTGCGAGAAGACCCGAGCGATAGGCCGACAGCGTATGAATCAACGTTGGGAGTGAACCAGTATCTCGGCCCACAGAGCGCCACGTGTACATATCCAGCCGACGCCATATTGAAGGACATGGAGCACTTTGAACATACAATTGCACTTGTTGCAGACGACGTTAAAGTACATACCGGTAGATAATTCAATGTTGTGCATCCTCTTCTGTGATGGTGCTGGCCTCGCCCGAGCCCACGTCGACGACGGCGTGGTCGTCCCAGAGGAAGAACGAGCTGCGCGCCGGGCTCTTTCCGCCAGGCTGGTGGGCGACGATGCTGCTGCTGCTCGACGAGACGTCGTCACGCAGGGTGTCGGACACGTTGCGCCGAAACGGGATCTGCACAAGGACGCAGCCACAGGCCGTGATCTGGTACCCGGGGAAGAACCGGTCGGTCGAGCTGGTGCGCACGAGCCAGAGCAGCATCCAGGCTGCGAATAGCACGTAGCAGAGCGCGTAAAGAACGCCGGTGAGCGCCGACGCGTCGGCCACGTCCGTGTTGGTGAGGACGAGGCCGACCGCGATGACGCCGCCGCACCAGCTCGTCAAGAGGAGTCCGTACATGGTGCCCATGTTGAAGACGCCGTACAAGTCGCTGAGGAGGCACGGCACGACGGCAAAGCCGCCGCCGGTCGCGAACGTCATGACGGTGACGGCGATCTGGAACGTCGCGTAGTCTGCGCTTGAGATCGCATGTGCGATGAGCGGCAGCATCGCGCACTCGGTGCCGAGCAGCACCAAGAGCGTCACTTTGCGCGCGAAGGCCGGGTTGGCGTAGAAGACGCGCACGACGCCGTCCGAGAGCAGCGGCGCGAGGAGGCGTCCGAGGAGGCTCACGAGCGCTGGGACGCGGGCAAAGGCCATGGCCGCCACGTCGTCGTGCTGCGTGAAGTGAGACGACGTCATGGGCACGAGCTGCGACACGAAGAGGATGCTGGGCGCGACGGTCGCGGCGAACGCGAGGTAGAGCAGCGCAAAGTCGGTCGAGAGAATGCACTGCGGTAGCGAGAGGGCTTTGACCTGCTGGTAGTAGTGGCCGTCCGTGCCCACGAACGCGTCGTTCGAAGCTCGGATCGCGTCAAAGTTGACGAGCGTCATGCCCACCTTGAAGAACTCGTCCTGCACAACATGGTGCGCCGCGTGCGAGTCGACGGCCACGCAGTGCATGTCGACGCCATGGACGACGTAATTCGAGGGCGGCGATCGCAGCACGACGCTGCTCAGGACCAAGACGGGGCCGATAATGGTCAAGGAGGTCGAGAAGACGTGCGCGAGGGGTGCGCTGGTCGTGACGACGTCGGTCGTCGTCGCGAGATGGAGGAGGCTCATGTAGAGTCGGTTCCAGAGCGTGAGGCCCGCGCCGAAGCCGAGGACGCTGACGCCCATGCACGTCGCGCGGTAGTCGGGGTACCACTTTTGCGCCGTCGCGATCGACGAGAGCACGAGAAGCCCGACGCCGGCGCCGAAGAGTACGCCGTAGCTACATGGACACGATGAGCTCCGACGGGACGTGGGTCGTACCCGAGGATCAAGAGCGCTTCGGACGCGACGAGAATCGCAATGTGTGCCACGAGCAGCCCGAGGCACGCGCAGAGTGAGCCCGCAAACATGCCAACGCGCGGCGCGCGGCGCTCGAGCGCTGGTCCGCTGAGCGCGCCGGCGACGCCCAAGCAGGCCATGGCCACGAGCATGATGCGCGTCATGGCTGCACCGTCGTCGGTTTCGCCAAAGTGCACATTGAGGCTGTTGAGGAGCGCCGGGTAGGCGTAGATGGAGCCGCAACACATCTGCGTACAGAAGGTCGCGGCGAGCGCGTGCCACCGGCGGAAGCCGACGCCGCGCCATACAAAGAGGCCTGGAAGCGCTACGAGCCATGGCTCGGCCTCGACCTCGGCCTTCGTCTTGGCCGGCACGGTGATGCGCCAGTACATGGCGAAATCGAAAGTGCAGAATGATCGAAACCGTGGGACCCATTGCATTGGATTGGCGTCGGTTCAGTGTCACCAGATCTGGTGCTGCCTTCTGGTGCGTGTGACGGGACCCTCGGAAGATTCCGCTTTACCACACGCTGACACAGCGCTCCGCGTACGAAGCCGCCGTCCGCAAGCCACTCTGGCATGGGTGTCGATCAAGGTGTCGAGCAAGAACGGGGAGCACGATGTATTGGACCTTGCCCAGTCGGCGCCCAGTTAGCAATGTGGGCGTAATACTTGATGAGACTAATGACCGGTAGTTCGCAGAGGAACGGCGCGTTGGCATCTCGTTGAAGGGCAGATGGCGCACCCCGGCCAATTGGCGCTCGCGTGTTGCCGTTGTGCGCAGTCAGGAAGCGATGCGATTGGTTGAAATGTCCTTGTGTTTCCATTGTCGCGCATTCTGATTGGTTTTCTCAAACATCATTTCGCTACGCCACGTCATTTAGAAGCGTTGCTCGGCTGCATTGTGGGCTCTGCTGCATCGAAGATTTGGTGCCGGGATGCACGCAGCGAAGAGGTGCAGAAACTCGTTCTTTAGTAGCGCGTTCAGCTTCCTGTCGTCGCCCGTAGGATGCGATGCGTGACTTGTTCGGTGTCTTCCGGCTTTGAGCTTCGAATGGTAACAGTGTTGCGTCGTCGATTGCGTCGTCGAGCCTTCGGCGGCATTCCGACACGACAGGTGGTCGCGTTCACGCAACCAAAAGAAGCATATGCGCAGGTGGTGGCGCGTGCGGGCGATCGGGGCCATTGAAACTAGTGAGTCACCAGAAGAGGTGTGCGTTCTTTAAAGGCATGCGCGCGGTATGGCAGCTCGCACTCGACTTCTGATTTAGAAGTCGCAACTTCAACAACCTGAACAGCGATAGAGCGCTGGAGCGTAAGATAATCACCGTCGGTCCAGTGCGCACACAGGTATCACCAAGAGGCACCAAGAGGAGCCGGTCATAAGATACAACTTTCAGTACCGCCATGCCACTGGCGACTGGTAAGAACAACGATGACATCAACGTCCAGTTCTGAATATCACGACGATGCTATGGATTGCTTTTGAGAAACTGACGACACCCCACCACCATTGCGTTGTCAATGGATTTGGTCTCCGGTGCTCCTCAAGCACCGCACACGCGTCAATGTCGAGGCCCGGCAGCTCAAAGTGCCGCCGCTATCGAGCATGTTCAGCTGACTTCACTCAGACACTCCGAGAGAGATGTGGAAGCGCCGAGGCTCGGGTTCGGGCGGCGCGACAAGAGAGCAAACTCACGCCAGTTGTAGCCTACAACTGGCGTGAGTTTGCTCTCAGAGTTTGGTGGCCGCGGACAGGTCGGGGGTGCTGCACCCTACCGCGCGACAGGATTGTCTAGCGGAGATCCATGATGATGCCTCATGGCGCAGCTGTGTCTGCTCGACACTGGCACATAAAACCAAGTGGAGGAGCACTATTGCAAGCCCACGGACTGGGGTCGCGGCAACGTCGGTCGACGTTTCTCATCAAGGCCATCGACGCTATCAACGCACCAAACTCGCGTCTGTAGCCTCCTGGTACAAACAGCCCGACACCCGCCACCGAACCGGTGGCTCGCATCATTCATTGCATCTGCAGCAGAATGCTAGAGCTCCGAGCCCAGAGCACGAAGCTCCCAGAGCTCTACAAACTGCATCAGGATGAGTGAGTCAGAACACAATCGTACAACGGTCTTTTCGAAGAACGACCAAGCAAGTTGTTGTTCCGAGTGCAAGCTACCTATTTTCTAACTATCTATTCACAAACGAGCGCAATCGCCTTGAGTCTCAGCCTGCCAGCCAAAATGATTTCCCACTGACCTCCTTGCGCGCGTCTGCATCCGTGCACGCATCCCATTTGTCACAAACCAACTGGTAGATACTCAGAAAGGCGCCAGCGTGCTATCATTTTAGGTTCGCATCGTGCTGCCACGTCATCGACATATACCACTCTCTGCGCTCTCACCCCCACTCTCCTCTTGCAATTTGTATGGTGACTGGAAAACGCGCGGAATCTTCCAAGCCATTCGCTTCCCGGTATCCACGGCACCCATGCGTGACCTCGTGGCCAGCGCGAGGCGGTTCTGACGCATTTCGGGATGGCCTGCAGCGCCCTCTCGCGCTACTGGACAATCAATGTGCCTGCCAAGACGATGGCCGAGGAGGTGGCCGAGGCCCACCTCTTCCTCTGGCCCCTGCGCCACGACCGGTTCGCCGTCGCCGCGTGCCTCCGCTTTAGCCGCTGGCACCTCTTCTTCGCCGTGCTTCTGACGCAGTTCATCACAGGCTCCATCTACTCGCTCGTGAGTCTCTCGCAGCCGCTAGACGCGTTCT
>NW_012156441.1:15616-21641 GCF_000151545.1 Saprolegnia parasitica CBS 223.65
GGGTCGGGCGGTGGTGTCTGGAACCTCTTCTTCCGCGCGCTTGTCGGGCCGGGCGCGAGCCGCGCCGAGAACATGCCGCACGTCTTCGCGTACCTTTTGCTGGTGTTTGTACCGCCGCTGGTGCTGTGTACGCTCGTGATGCGGACGCCGCCCGCAAGCTTCCGCGTCGGCGGCCACGACATGCACGGGATTCCGACCGAGAAGGCGCCGTCGGCCAGCTTTGTGCAAGACGAGTTTCTCAAGGTCGGCATGACGCTCGTCAACTACGCAGCGATTCGCCGGTCGTCCGAGCCGCCGGTCGAGGGCACGGAGCGCCATTACTACGAGCAAGTCAAGGCGCTGACGCTGCTGCAGTGCATCTTTTCGACGGACTTCCTCTGCCTCTTCCTCGCCGCGACCGCGCTCAACATGCCGGCGAGCGTCTACTTTGAGCTCTCGACCACGACGACCGCGGGCGACTACAAGTCGATGGCGTGGTTCCATGCCACCAAGCACGAGATTGACGACGTCTTCTCGGTCGGTCTTCTCAGCAGCTCGGTCGGCCGCCTCGTCTGCCCCATGGTTTCCGACGTCCTCATCCGCGTCTTCTACGCCAACCCCGCCTTTGCGCGCAAGGTCGTGCTGCTGCTGCTCGTGCTCGTCGACGCGGTCGGGCTCGCGATCCTCGTCCCGCGTTTGGAAGGCGATTACGACACGCTTGTCCAGGTCGTCTATGTGCTCAAGTTTGTGAGCGGTGGCGGCGGGTCGATGGTCGCCTGCCTCGTCACCGACCTCTACGGCATCTACAACGTCGGCACCATGTACGGCCTCGTCTTGCTCTACTGGGCCGTCGGACTCGCGAGCGTCGGGCTCTCCTTCTCGGGGTCCGCGGCGCAGTTCCTCTCGCAGATGGACTCGATGGTCGCCGTGTGCTGCATCGGGTGTGCCCTCACGTGCCTCGTTCGCACGAGCTCGTCCGACCGGTTTTACAAGGGGTACCAGTTCTCCATCGGCCGCAAGCCCATTCTGCAGATCCCGTTCTCGCACCCGACACCGACCGACGCCGTCCTCGTCGTGTCGCCAGACCGCAGCTCCTTCTTCATGTGGGACTCGGACCACAGCGCATGAGTTTACTTTAAGTGCACAAATGTATGTAGCCGTGCTGTCTGACTCAAGCCGCGTGGGCGGCTCTGCGGACACTCGTCTCGAGGGCGGCCAGCACAACGTCGGCGGGGAGGGTGTCGGGCAGCAGCATCAAGAGATCGTCGGGCGTCAGCGTCACACTCAGATGCGACAGCGCCTCGTCCAGCACGCTCGCCATCTAGGACCAGGAGCTCACGCACGTGACGCGAGACGCGCGCTTACCTCGGGGGGGAAGAGCAGGTCGAGGAGCATCGCCCATTCGGCCAGCGTCGTGCAGTATGCGACTGCGTATGGCACGAGCAAGCTTTGATACGC
Organism: Saprolegnia parasitica CBS 223.65; assembly: GCF_000151545.1. Lineage (NCBI taxonomy): Eukaryota > Oomycota > Saprolegniomycetes > Saprolegniales > Saprolegniaceae > Saprolegnia > Saprolegnia parasitica. Next base: position 17,054 of record NW_012156441.1, read on the forward strand.
CGTGGTCGCGGCCAGGAGGGCGAGCCCGTCGCCGAGCCTACACACATAGTAGATTTCGTTGACACGTCGAGGGCTCAAACACGCACCGGCCGACCAGTGGGAGTAGCAGCAGCTGCAGCAAGACCGCCATCGGGCTCTGGACCGTCGTCTCGACGTCGGAGAGGACGTCGTTCGGCTCGACCACTGCGTCGCGCACGAGGTGGCAGGCGAGGAGGTAGAGGGTCTGGAGCGTCTGCTGCACGTGCGGCAACGCGTCCGGCGACATCGCCACCGCCAAGAAGGGCGCGACGAACGCCGGCAGCGGCTGCGCGAGCTTCTGCGGCAGCAGCGACGCGCGGGTCGAGAGCGTCTTGGCGACGGCGGCCTGCGCGCCGTCGCCGCTCGCACTCAGACGCGCAATGCACACAAGCAGCTCTTTCGCCACCGGCGCGAGCGGCCCGTCGTGCGCGCGCAAGTGCACGAGCATGAAGTGCAGCGTCGCGAGCACGAGTTCTTCGTCGGATGCAAAGGCAGCGACCATGTGCGCGCGTCCATGCACGATGCGTTGGGACGCGCGCACGCCAGGTTCGCCGAGAACGCCGAGCGCAAAGGTAGCGACGGTCGGAAATGCATTGCCGTGGCCCAGTGCGCTGTGCACAATAAGCTCGAGCGCCGAGAGAAGCTTGAGCGGCGCGCGCTCTCTGAGGGCGTCGGCGAGCCACGACCGGTAGTAGCCCGGCGCGATCGCGGCCTCGTCGAGCGACGTCGGGTGTTTCTGGACGAGGAACTCGGGGTGCGTCACGCAGAGGTGCACGAGCGGGTCCGGGTAGTTCTCGGCGAGCCAGCCCACTTGGTCGGCCAGCGTCTCGTAGCTGTACGCGTTGGCGCCGGGGAGGTACGCGGCTTTGGCGTCGACGAACGCAGCGACCTCTTCCCGGGCGCCCCGGTTCGCGCGCACGATGGCCACGAGCATCGCGACGCGGAGGAGCACGGTTTTGTGGCGCGCGCCCCGGAGCACGTGGAGGCAAAAGTCCAAGTCCATCAAGCTCCAGACCAGCGACGAGTCGATGACGAGGCGCGCGAGCTGCTCGGGCGCGCCGTCGCCGTAGTGCCGCAGCACGACGCTCGTGAACGTCGGGTCGGCCGACTCGGTCTCCGAGAGCACCGGTGTCGTGAGCCCGAGGTAGAGCGCCGGGTCCTTCTTCGGGAAGAGGAAGGCCTCGAGGTAGAGCGCCGTCGCGTCAATCACGTCGGCGTCGGCGTCGTCGATGCTGCGGAAGCGCAGCAGCACGTCCCGGGACGAGACGTTCGAGGCGACGTACAAGAGCGCCGCCCGCGTCAAGTTGCGGTGCAGCGGCGCCGTGTACAAGTGCGCGATGTGGGCCGCGCAGGCGCGCGCGAGGCCGTCGTAGAGCTTGGCTTCGAGGCGCACGGCCGCCGCTTCCTTGGGCGAAAGCGAATTCGAGCTGCCCGTGAGCACACCGAGGCTGACGTCGGCTCGGAACCGGTAGAGAGAGAAGAGACTCAGGAGCAAATCGACTTGGTCGGCCGACACGTGGTCGCCGAGCGTCGCCGCCTAGAAGGAATACGATCGATGGGGATCGCAGCGTCATTTTCGGTACCTTGGCCGAGGCAAAGATGGTGGCGGGCGGACTCTGGGGGTAGACGAACACTTGGCCGTCGCCGATGGCGTCGTGGCGACGGGCATGCGACCGCAGCTCCAACGGCACCGAGTGCATCGGTGCGGCCGACGCGCGCGAGAGATACCGCGTGTGGAGCGTCCCCGGCGGGCACGTGAGGACGACGACATGCGCGTCGAGGGCCACGATGGCGTGTGCCGGTGACGGCAGCGGGCGGACTCCGAGCAGCTGCGGCGACGACGGCTGCGGGAGGAAGAGGCTCTCGAGGGCCTTGGTCGCGCCACGTGCTGGCACGGACTCCAGAGCGACCACACTTCGAGGCCGCCGAGCGTCGCGGCAAAGAGAAACGAGCTGTTGGCGGTGATGCACGCGACCGGCGCGGTGAAGCGGTAGCACATGACGACGCGGCCCGACTCGGTGGGCCGCCGACGGGACGTGAACGACGACGACTGGCCATTGGCTGTGATCGCGATCGGCTCGACGATGCCCCGCAGCGGGTCTTCGGCGCGCTGCAGAATCTACGAGAGCGCTGAGTCGCACCTCCAATTCAGCTCCATCTACCTTTTTCGACATTTGATCGCGCGTCGTGTCGACCTGGTCTGCGAGCAGGTAGTAGAGGAAGGCCTCGGCCGAGGTGCCCACGAGGAGGCGTGCGTAGCTCTGGCTCTGCGCGAGCCGGCCGTTGGCGATCGTCTCGGGCAAGAAGCGCAGCGCGTCGATCGCGTGGTTGGGCGGTACGAACCGCTGCAAGAGCACTTTGGCGTGGCACTGCACGTACCTACAAACATGTCCTTAGCGTGCCAGCGTCGGACATCGCAGCAGTGTACTCCATGGCCGCGTTCACGCGCACGTCTTCGTCGCGGACGAGGCCCGCAAGGTTGTACGCTTCGAGCGTCGCATCGTCTTTGGCCATGACCCGGACGCGGTGGCGCGGCGTCGGCGACGGCAGCGGCGCCGGCGACCGGCCGCTCAGGCTCGGGATGCGGATCGTAGGCAAGTGGTCCTTCTCGAGTGTGTTGTAGATGAGTTCCTTCTTTTGGTAAACCATCTTGGACGTCGGCGCGGTGCTAGGTGTCGCGGAGGGGTCTGTGACGACCTGCACTTCGAGGACGCGGACCTCGGTCGGCGACGCCACGGCCACGTATGCGCCGTGTACGGCCACGTGCGAGATCGCCATGTCGATGCTGAGCTCCATGACGTGCTCGAAGAAGCCGTCGCTGGTCTGCCAGAGGTTGAGGCCGGGGCTCGACGGCGTCGTGAGCGCGACGCGGCCCGTGAAGGCGCAGACGCTGAGGCACACGGCGCGTGGGTCGTCGATCGCGAGCGGCAGCGTGTAGGCGCGCACGAGTTTGCGCGCATCGAGCGACGGCGCGCGCCAGTCGTGGTAGACGCAGAGGTAGCAGTCGCTGCTGTCGCCGACGTCCGTCTCGAGCGTCACGAGCGCGTCGCAAAAGGTCGTATGGAAGAGGCGGAGAATGCGCCCGTGGATCGATGAGAACTCGTGCAGGAGGTAGAGCTCGCTGGACGCGTAGACGCGCACGCGGTTCTCATGGCTCACGGCGAAGGTCGCATCGCGCTCCGTGAGCGCCGTCCCGCACACGCAGCTCGTCGCCGTCATCCGCAGGATTCTGGTCTCGTATCCGGATGACCGACTTCAACCTCCGAGATGGCGTCTCGCATTATGTTGCGTGTCATGAGAGAGTGCTTTCGAACCTCGGAGAGAGCACCATGCACCATGCAGTGCTGTTGAGCGCCCAGCTCGGTGCACACCGATGGCCTGATTAGGACTACCTCGCAAGAGCGACGATCTGTGCCATCATCGCTGGCTTGCAACGGCAACGTCGGCCGCCACGTCACGTACCAGGTGCATTCATTAAGTTAATATATCGATCGTAGAATCTACGCGTGGGGCTCGATGTCCAAGTCAATGTCGTGGTCCGAGTCCCAGTGGAAGAAGGTCGAGCCGTGCGGGTCGTGCGTGTTCCTGCTCGCAAAGTGCTTTTGATCTTGCGAGGCGAACGGGATCTGCAGAATGGGCTTGCGGCAGAGCGTAAACTGATATCCGTGGAAGAACCGGTCGGACGAGTTGGTGCGGACGAGGCAAATCAGCGCAGCAGCCACGAACGAGACGACGACCATCGAGCCCATTTGCGAGAAGAACTCGGAGCCCGAGCCTGAAAACGTCAGCCCGACACTCGCGAGCCCAACCGCCCACGAGAGGGAGACGAGGCCGTACATTGTGCCCACGTTGTAGACGCCGTAGAGGTCGGTGACGAGGCAGGCGGTCATGGAGGCGCCGCCACCGCTCACAAACTTGAGCACGTACGTGGCCTGGACAAGCGTGTCGTAATCGCCTTCCAAACGCGGAACGAGAATCGCGAGCCCGACCGCGTCGACGAGCACGAGCAACAGCAGCACGACCTTGCGCGCAAAGGCGGGGTTGGCGTAGAAGACGCGGATGAGGACGTCGGAGAACATGGGGCAGACGAGGCGCCCGACCGAGCTGCTGAGAAGACCGACCGAGATCACATCGTCAATGTCCCGTTTGGCGACGCCAAACCAGGACATGGACTTAAAGTCGCCGTGCGCGTCCGTGGTTGAGACCTCGAAAAAGACGCTCGCCGGCATAAAGACAGCGGTCGAGACGAGGAAGAGGCAGAGGAAATCCGTCGAAAAGATGCACTGCAGCAGCGTCAGCGCCTTGACTTGCTCGTAGTAGTGGCGCTCCGTGCCCTCGACGGCAGCGTTTGAGGGCGGGTGCTGCAGCGCCGCGTAGTTGACCAGCGTCATGCCGACCTTGAGAAACTCGTCTTGCACAAAGCTGGCCGACGGCGCCTTCTCGGTCGGAATCCCGTGCATGTCGTGGCCGCCGACGCGGAAGCTTGCGGGCGGCGTCCGCATCACGAGCGTACACAGCACCAGCGGCGGTACAAACACCAGCAAAAGGTACGCGAAGACGTGCGGCATGT
>NW_012156441.1:22100-27858 GCF_000151545.1 Saprolegnia parasitica CBS 223.65
TGCGAGAGACTCACGAGCGAGTAGATGGAGCCTGTGATGAACTGCGTCAGAAGCACGGCGAAGAAGAGGTGCCAGCGGCTAAAGCGGAGGCACGCGGCGACGGCGAACCGGTCGTGGCGCAGGGGCCAGAGGAAGAGGTGGGCCTCGGCCACCTCCTCGGCCATCGTCTTGGCAGGCACATTGATCGTCCAGTAGCGCGAGAGGGCGCTGCAGGCCATGGTCGCTGAATCGGAGAGTGCGACAAAGAGACATGGTGCGATAAGAACTCGTACGCGCCTGATTGGCTGGTCGGAGATGGGCATATGCTAGCTGACGCCACGTGTAGTTCGAATCATGTACTTGGCTAAGCGAATTCGGCCCCAACTCGCTCGGAATCGTCACACGCAACCAAATGACATTACTCTTCAAGATGATGTTCCTTGCATATCGGAGGCGAGATGGCACTTTGCGAGATTGCACTTTGTGAGATAACGCCGGTCGAAGACGCCGGTCGAAGGAGTCTGCTTGCTTCAACGCTCTCTAAGTGGCAGTGAATTCACGGCCGATTGCTGAGTCTCCAAGTTGTGTTCGCACTGTACCGGTGCTGGCTGCGTCGGTATTCGCACACTGTTTGGACCGTACTGACGCCCCTCTTCAAGAGCCTCCAGCGCTTTGCAGCCTCAACTGGCTGAGCCGAGGAGCGGCCCACGAGAGCCATCGACTTCGTGTCGCAAGCCACGTGGGCGGTGGGAACGACGGACAACACCTGCCTGCGAAATGGAGCGGTGAGTACATTGAGTTGGCTCTTGAATGCTATCTTTTAGACCTCCACACCAGATTTACATGTGGCGAAAGGAGTATACAAGATCCGTCAAGATGTTTGCAGAAGCTTAATCGCCCAGCGCCATCGAGATGGGGTGGATAAAGTCGTGGTAAAACACAAGGCAGATCGAAATGACGAGCACGACGATGACGAACCAGAGCGTGATCTTGTTCGTGAGCACGCGCTGGCTCATGCGCAAGAGCACGCGCCGGGCGTCGCCCGTGAGCTCCCGCGTCTCGCGCACCTTGTCGTGGGTCGAGAGGAGCGTCTCGCGCTGCTGGGCGAGCGTGTCCATGACAGTGATACCGATCTGCTCCGTCTCGGCCACGATACGCTTCGACTGCTCGAGCTGGTCCGACGACCTATGCGCCTCGTCAGCTTCCGACATGCACGCCAACGAGCCCACCGCTGCAGGCGATTGGTGTTGGTCACGATGCGGTCGTAGCGCGCCTAGACGCAACATCCATTTAGGTATTGCAAGGACCACGACATACCGCGTCGTTGGCGCTCGAGGCGGTTGCGGACGGCGGCGTCGCCTTGACCAGGAGCATGGCCCGCTCCAGGTCGCGCTGGAAGCCGGCGATTTCGTCGCGGTAGACGTTGATCTTGGCTTGCATCTCCTTGCGCAGGGTGGGCGACCGGCCGCGGATCTCGACCGCCATGAGCTTGAGGCAGCGCTGCGCCTCGACGATCGTGGCCTGCGCCAACTGCCGCGCCGCGTTCTTCTCTAGCTCGCCACAGCAGTCGTTAGAAGCGAAGAGAGCTCGGACGTACGGTCGGTCTGGGTCAGGTCATGTATGCAGTTGTTGATCGTGCGCTTGCAGTCGATGTAGTCCTCCTCAAGGCCGGCGAAGCGCTCCGGGACTGCGTCCATCGTCGCCGATATCTTCTTCTGAAATCCTTCCACAAAGAAACCACGGAGTTGGTGTATTTATTGATATAGTGTTACATCAGGTGCGCGTGTAAAAGAGCACCTTTTTTGTTTTTCAGGTGCGTTTCGTATCTGAGCCAAATGGGAAGCTTGTAATCAAACTGATGGTAGCTTTCTATCATCGCTGGGCGAATCGGTCGGACCTGCGCCTCATGCCCGCGCCTTGTACTGTGGTCTTGAGCGTTCGAGGACCGCGATTCCCTTGTTAGCGTACGTTAGTCATGTATCTTTCGTATCTGAGCCAAAATGGGAAGCTTGCAATCAAACTGATGGTAGCTTTCTATCATCGCTGGGCGAATCGGTCGGACCTGCGCCGCATGCCTGCGCCTTGTACTGTGGTCTCGAGCGTTCGAGGACCGCGATTCCCTTGTTAGCGTACGTTAGTCATGTATCTCTCTGCTCTCCGCATCCCCTCCAACGCATCTACTACATGTCGACGAGCCCCGTGGAAGCTTTACGCACGCATGTGCGCGGCTACCCGCCAAAGCTACTCGTTATGGCGTCTTTGAAGCCGAGCCTGCGCGTCATGGGATCGAACACTGTTGCATACGAGTGGGGTCGGCACGGACCAGTCGCCGCACCAGCGCCGTCGGCGACAAAGCTTTTGCTGGCCGTGGTGACAGCATGTGACAAGGACTCCAACACGTTGGCGCTGCGGTCTTTGAAACTTTAGACGCTTGCTCGGTTCGTTGAAGACAAGAGTGGACTAGCTCTGGTCGGCGTCGGAATGAAACATTTCATCGCTTTGAGGGCGTCAAGAATCGATGGACGGCGTAGACAGGCTCGCAGATAGCATTGCTGCAACGTGGAAGATGCAGCTTTTCGACGCGGAGGATTCGAACCCGAGGCACGGTCCTCGTCACAAGGATCCAGCGCTGGTCTTTCCCACGGGTGCGATTTCCCAGCTCCGTCCCATGGCTACCGATAGCCGATGGAACTGTTGGAAACGTTATGTTGCGTTGCTCACGAACGCATTGCGATGCTCGCTGGGCTTTCTCTCGTCTGGATCGGCGGTGACTGCATGGCCTCATGCCCTCGACTGCTGGCTCTGCTGGGTTGCATGTATGCACTTCAACCATGTGGCTTGACGTGTGGCGACCCCAAGAAATACAGGCTTTCTCACTGCGACCAGAGCTTGGAGAAACCAGTGCTCAACGCCCACGACTCTTGCTTCGTCCATCTCGGTTGCCCACCCTCGCAATACGAATCGCGGTGGACTGCAACGGCGTATGTTTGGACAGGCGCAGACAGATTCGGACCCTCCGGCCTCTTTGAGCAGCTCTTGAGAAATGGCTTCATCGATTCCAAGCCATAGTACCGGTACCATGGCGGCGTGGTGATAGCTGAAGGGTGTTCGCCATCGTCGATCGCCGCTCGCTTCGTTGGCTTGATGGGGCGGCGCTCCAACTTCCAAATTTCGACGGCTCTCCCAGCGCGACGCACTCGGTTACCTCCGACAGCGCGCGCGTTGATTGGATGGTCGAAAATGCCAACGTTTTCATTGGTTGATTCCACTTGTGCGCTGAAACCACGTGGGCCACGCCAGCGCGCACATACAAACTCCAAGTCATTTAAATGTCGACCAGAAAGGCAGCACTAATTTCGATGCAGTAGCCAGAGTGCAATTTGCCACCATGCCCGCTGTGCTGGACTACACCGTGTCCCGCCCGTCGTCGTCGCTCCAGGACGACGACGCCTTCGAGACGGACCGCCACTCGTACATGTCGATGGACTCGCCGGCCGTGCAGAAGAGTCTCCTCGGCCTCTTCAACAAGCGCGGCTACAACATCCAGGCGTCTCCGCGCACCAATCTGCACTCGCCGGCGACGGGCGAGAGCAACATCAACAACAGCTTTGGCTCGACGGCATCCTGGAGCTCCAACTCCAACTCGGTGCTGAGCTTCCGCGAACCCGTGCACGGCCAGGCGCCGATCCACATTGCGATCCGCCGCGGCGACATCCGCGTGCTCGAGGCGCTCGTGCGCTCGGACGAGACGCTCGAGCTCGAAGACGACCATGGCAACACGCCGCTGCACTTTGCCGTCGGGACCTCCCGGCGCATCTCGTCGTCGGTCGCCTACCACATGGTCTCGCTCCTCGTGGCCGCTGGCGCCAACGTCCACGCGCGCAACAACAAGGGCTTTACGCCGATCGTCGTGCACCTCATGACGCTTCGGAAGGACGACGCGACGATCCTCAAGATGCTGCTGCACGAAGGCGCCGACGTCGAGTCGGAGATTGACGGCGAGTCGCTCTTGCACGTGGCTGTGGCCCAGCAGATGCCGACGGTCGCGAGCGTCCTCGTCGCGTACGGCGCCAACATCAACACGACCAACAACGTCGGGCTCCCGCTCTCCAAGGTCGCGTCCAGCAGCGCGCTCACGAGCATCCTCGCCCACCTCACGCACGCGCAGCCGTACGTGCGCATCCAGGCCCAGCACCAGTGCATGGACTGCGGCCGCCACCTCACGCAGCGCGCGAAATGCTGGCGCTGGCTCCGCTTCCTCTTCAAGAACGAGGCCCAGAACTGCTACCACTGCGGCTGGCTCTTTTGCTCCAAGTGCACGGGCCCCGCGCCTGTCCGCGATGCGCTCCCGGCGTCGTTCGACCGCCACGACGACAATGACGGCGATGACTACCGCAACAAGAACGTGGTCTGCTGCCGCATCTGCGCCAACCTCCTCAAGGAGCGTTTGGGGAAGCGCCACCAGCTCTGATTGCCACGTACTATTTATTCCACAATAATTGACGCCTTTTCAATAGCCGAGAAGTCAAAGAGGAAGGAGGAGGCCGTTGCACTAGTAGTCGTCGAGCATCGCGTCAAAGGAGAGCGCGCCGTCCATGACGCTCTCGACCTGCGCCTTCTTGGCGAGGCGCGCGGCGACGATCTGCTGCTTTTGCGCAGGCGTCGTCGGAGCGAGCTCGCTGAGCTCAAACTTGCCGCGCGTCGACGTGTCCTGGATCGCGCGCTCGACGTACACGTTGGTGCTGCTCGTGAACGTCTGCAGGACGATCGCTAGCTGCACGGTAAGGTCGATGCTGAACGGCACGGTCGGTGCCAGCGTCGGGTAGTGGTCGACGCGGAGGAATCCGGTGCAGATCGCGCGCTGGTCCTCCGAGAGGCCGCCGCCTTCGTTGCCCAAGACAAAGGCCGTCGGGCCCATGAAGACTGCATCGTCAATGCCTAGGCTCGTCGATGAGCGTCTCGGTTGTTGCAATGATGATGGGCGACGTACAGGTGGAGGGCAATTCGTGGGCGGGCGGCTGGAGGCCGAGTACTGACGCGCAGTGCAGCGACGCGAGGTACGCTGCAGCGTCGGCAAACGTGTGCATGAGCACGACATCGACGTACTTGTGGGCGTTGTGGGCGCCGTGCGTCCCGAAGCGGTCCGAGCCGACTAGAGAGCACTCTGAGGCGAATTTGAGGAGGCAGCGAGCGTACCGATGATGAGCTGCCGGACGCCAAAGGCCGTCGCCGTGCGGAGATACGTCCCGAGGTTCTTGCGCCCCGCGATATTGGAGACGACAAGGTAGAAGGCCACGTCGGTTGCCGCCATCGTCCACCGGATTGCGCGAGCAATTGCAAGGTGGCATACGCCACGTACACGGAGATAGTCTTACCGAACGAGAATAGTATCGAGAACTAATTTCGGCATAGTAGTGGGCATAGCAAAAGGTGGCAGATGCCGCGTGCACGGAAATAGTGTGGATACTTCAATAGTGTGCGTCCACCCTGGCACTTGGAAGATCGTCAACCAGAAGAATGGCGGGAACACTGTTGCTCGCGTGTCCTGACGCAGGATTGAGCGGTGCTAGATATAGGGAAGCGAATTGCCTTTCATCGATGACTGCGTGCGGACCGCGCCCCGTGCGTGATCAAGCGTCGCGTGCGATATATTAATACTGGTATTGGCGCCTGCTAGCCTTTCTTGCGCTCTAGGGTATTTTTGGCGGCAGGTCGTTTCGCGCGTCATGACGGAGCCGTCGCCGCGGGGCCGCCTGAGTTCGCGCCTCTTGCAAGCCTC
>NW_012156441.1:27958-40341 GCF_000151545.1 Saprolegnia parasitica CBS 223.65
TTCAGTAGTCTTGGCGCGGGTGACAACTTCTCCATCGTTGTCTCGTCGCAGTCGTGCCTCGCCTACACGTACGGACAGGCGACGCTGGGCGACCACACGACTTGTGGCTCGACGACCGCGCCGCAGCTCCTACTGGCCTCCATCTTTGCCTCGGCCCACGAAAAGCCCGCGATCGCATCGCTGAGCTGCGGACAGCACCATGTGGCGGTCATTACGCGCGCCGGCTTGCTCTTCACGTGGGGCAGTGGCCGGTTCGGACAGCTCGGGCACCAGGCCTACACAGACGTTCTGACGCCACGACAGGTCGAGTTCACGGGCCTCGTCACCAAGACCGGCGACGACGCGAGCAAAGTGGTTGTCAAGTCGGTCGCGTGCGGTGGCCAGCACACCCTTGTTATCACTGACCTCCAGCAAGTACTGGCATTCGGACACAACAAGGCCGGGCAGCTGGGGCTCGGGCACCGCAACTGCCGCACAGAGTCGGGCTGGCGCAGTTGCGCGCCAAGCGTCATCTCGACGCTGACGATGCACTCGGTGCACCAAGTGGCCGCGGGGCTGCACCACAGCGCGTGCATCACCACCCAAGGTACCGTTAGCGTTTAGTTCTAGACACTAAGAACAGAGTGCATGGACAGGCGACCTCTACACGTGGGCTGCGGCGTCGACGGTCGCCTCGGCATCAACTCGAGCACGACGCGGGACTCGCCCGTTATCGTTCACGCTCTCAAGACACTGGATGTCGTGCCCAAGGTGCGCCTTGATAGACTGATACATTGATGGAATTGGCGGGACAGATTGTGCGGTGCGGTGGACGCCACACCTGTATCGTTACCGCCACGGACGAGCTGTACACGTGGGGCGCCAACGACTTTGGCCAGCTCGGCCTTGGTGACACCCGCGCCCGAAGTGCGCCGACGCAAGTGACCTTTCCGTTGAGCACCCGCGTTCTCGATGTAATACCTACATACTCTCTTCTCGCAGCTCTATATGCATGCCATAGGTAAGCTTGGGCCAATTCCACTCGGCCGCCGTCACCACATCGGGGGATGTCTATACCTGGGGGTACGACGTCAACGGCGGTCTTGGCCTTCCGGACGCGCTCGACGTGCAGCCAGCACCCGTGCTACTGACCGCCTTCTCGGGCCTCGCAGCGGTCCAGGTGCAGTGCGGCTGGAGCCACACGACGGTTCTGACGAAGCGCAAGGTGCCGGGGCGCAAGACCGTCCTGACACAGCACCTCGAAGACGAAGCGTCGACCAAGAAAAGTGTCCTCGAGACGCTGCAGCACATCGTGTCGCACCAGATCCCGTCACGACCGCAGAGTGCACGTGTGTACCAGCCAACGCCGCGGCAGGTCGAGCCGGCGCGGACACGGCAAAGTGTCGCATCGTTCCAGGATCGAATGGCACGGCCGCACTCGGCTCGCGTTGCGCCGCCACCGACCCTTTCCGAGCCTCATCACAACGAACTACGCGCCATGAAACCCGTCTTTTTGAAAAAGATGAAATGTACGAAGAAGAAAAAGGGCCGACCGGCGACGGCGCCGCCAAAACGAGCGGGTGCGAAATCGCCGACGAAGCGCTCGGCGCTCCAGCCGCCAGTGCCGAGACCGCAGTCGGCGTGTCCTCGGCGAAGCATCTTTGTCAAGAAAGCAACGCCGCGACTGCCGCCGCCCATGACGCCCCGCGAGCTCCGAGACATGACGCGCACGGTCTTACACGAGCTCGACCACCGAACGCCGTGCGACGACGACGACGACAACCAGATTGAGACGACGAGCAAGTGGACGTTCCTCACCGCGTGCACGGTGACGACAGACGAGAAACCCAAGCGCCCAAAGCCACGGGCGCGGCCGACGCGGCCCAAGCCAGCGCCGCCGCTAGCGCTGCAGCTCGACAAGGCCAAGCTACGATCACGCTGGCAGCGCGACGACACGATCCAATCAGTCCTGAAAGAGAAACAGAAGGAACACCCGCGCTTATGGCTGCGGTAAGCCACTTTGCGAGGGCGTAAAATGTCAATCACGTGAGTGTGGGTGGGTTCGTGGAGGCTTCGCATGCGGGTTCCGGCGCTGGAGCTCGGTGGCGACGTGGTGGCGACTGATGTTTTGCTGGTTTTCAATGTCAGAATCTACCGGTACCGGGCCGCCAAATAATTGTCGGACACTGGACTTGTACCCGTGGCTACTGGTACGGCGGCACACTGAACTCTACTTGGGTGCGCCAGCGACATTGGTACGCGTCAGTACCTAGACTAGAATGCACTGAGCTCACGTGAGTTGTGGGATCGATACCATCGCACACGCTTTAGTGACAGCGTGAAGCATTCGAGTGACCGCAGGGAGGTGGCCGTGGGAATTGGCGTCGTTTTGGCAACCTCAAATCCGGTTGTCACGATCCGCACCATGTGTTTTACGGGGTCGCCGCCGAATCCAGTGGGTTACGCGATCAATCAACTTGCCATAACGAGAGCTTGAGAGCCCTCACTTTCCGATTGTCCACGTTGTATGCAGCAGCCATCCTCCACCTTCAAGTGGGTCCCCGCCTTTGAGCGCTGGGCGGCGCGCACCTTTGCGACCGTCGGACCGATCCTCGACGCCGCCGCCGTCACCATCTACACGACCGTGACGCCCGACGCATCGCGGGTCATGCGCTACACCTTTGTGGTCCTCGACACCAACGCCGCGTGGTCCATCGTTCAGACGCGCTACTCGGAGTGCCGCTCGCTGTACAAGGCTGTCGTGGCTTGGGCGAGGACCCACCGACGCGAGCTTCGCGGCCACGCCGCCTACCAGCTCGCAGCGTTCTGCGGCCAAATGGACTTTCCCGCGCGCACGCTGGGCTTCGACGACCACTATACCGTTTATACCCGCAAGGCGGCACTCACGCGCCTCGTGGAGCTGCTGTTTCTCGTACAGCGCCGCCTCAAAGCGGCGGACCTCCCCGCCTTCAACGACCTCCGCGTCCTGCTACGCAGCTTCTTCAAGGCCAGTGACACCGCGTTGGTTGCGTCGAGCACGATGGTTGAGAGCGACGAGTGCGCGATATGCCTCGGGGACCTCGGCGCGTGCTCCGTCGTGACACTCTCGTGCGGCCACAGCTTCCACCAGCACTGCGCCCTCCAGTGGCTGCAGTACACCAACACGTGTGCCGTGTGTCGTCGGCCGTGCACGGACGGTACCAATGGTCCGATCATAGGCGCGCTACAAGCCTTCGCCACATCGGCAACTTGAAGCGATATCTGCCGTAAAAGTAATACTCTAAACTTAGTTGGATTATGTCATCGCGGTAGTTCTGTAGTGACGTCTACCACACGCCAGCCCACGAGTCGTGCCTCGTTCTCAAACATCTCAACGCAAGTTTGGAGAGAGTGTTGTGGACGTGGCAGGCAAACATGATTTTATGGGTACCTTTGGAAGATATGGGTCATTTCGCGTCAACTCATTTTTCTTTATCAACAAGCGCAGCCTTGGGCATCTGGAAGCTTCTCGGTCTCGTGGGGCGTTCTGCTTGACAATACTGTAGCCTCCTCATGCACTTGCTTCGGTGCAGGAAGAAGAGAGTATGTTGCCTATTGCTGCTTGCAAGGCCATGCCGACGAGGTCATGGCCCAGGCCGTCGACGTCAACTGCGTCAATCATGTACGCAGCACCATCACCCTTCAAACCAGCCCGTAGCATGTGCGTAGGGTCGGTCTGCCGTGTTTAGCGCTGTCATGGGCAACCACTTGGACGTCATCGACACGCTCGTCGCCGCTGGCGCCGACTTGGATTCCGGTGGCCCCGTAGGCACCAACACCCAGTTTGAGCATTGCCTGCCTCATGTATGGAGCATAGCACCGCCGCTCGCTATCAAATTGAAGGTGTGGACGCCGCCAAGAAGCTCGTTGCAGCCGGCGCCACCGTCAACTTCGTCTGGGTACGTATCATTGTCGCGTCGCTGGATGGTCATCTAAATGCAGGACAATCGGTCGGCGGCTGCGAACGGCCACGCGACCGTGGTCGAGCGATAAGCGGGCGTCGACATCACAAGTGCTCCTCGGTAGCAATCTCTCTGCCACGTGCCTTGCGCATGATGCGCGCTATGTAGGAGGGAAACGTTCGCCTTGCATGCAGCTGCGAGCGGCGGTCGCATGTGCGAATCGTGCAGATGCTGTTCAGCGCAGGTGCCTATATCGATCGATCCAAGGGATGGATCCAAGGTGCGTTTCCCCTTCGGTTTGCAAGCAGCGATGAAGTTAGCTGGAGAACGGACCTCTCGCGCTGGCGATTGAGAAAGACCACCAAAACATCGTGCTACTGCTGTGCGAGGTCATTGTCGCGCGCACCAAGCAGCCGCGACTGACCGTGGTGCTTCCGCCGATGGAAAACGACTAGAACGACCGGTGACATGCACTAGATGCAGAGGACGACGCGTAGCGTCGACCGCTCTCTCAGTTGGTGTTCACTGGATAAGCGTGCATACTCCATTCCACTTCGGCTGTACCGCTCTGCCCTCCACCTTGGGTGGACTGAAGTGCACTCGATGTAATTAGAGTTCTAGAGCACTAGAGTAGCGACGTGCTATTCAGTACTACGTAGTAGAAAACAAGGCAATCCGAGCGACCAACAGTGTGAGGCGGCTTCGAAGCAAGTGTCGATGCCGTTCGATTGTGAGTGGGTGGGTACTGAAAAATGGTACGGCAGAGAGCGACCTTCATCCTGGGGTGGGTGCAAAACAAAAAATATGGGACCCTCCACACCTCATTTGGCAATTTGCTCTGCCGTGTTAACGACATGGGTCAATCCGAGAGCAGTCCGTTGCCGCTTGCTGCGATGAGCGGCAATCTCGAGTCCGTCGAAGCGCAATTGGCCCAAGGCATCGACGTCAACGGCGTCAATAGCGAGGTGCGGAAATGCTTCCTCGAGATCTCGTCAAGCAGGACGAGGGTAGGGTCAATCCGCCTTGTTCAAAGCGGTCGAGAAGAACGATATGGACATCATCGACGCGCTTCTCGCAGCGGGCGCCAAAGTCGACTTCAGTGGCCAAGTACGGGCGACCTTTTACTAAACCGACTCGAACGTCTACGACTAGGGCTTTGTGTCGCCGCTTATTTTGCCATTCGAAAGGAGCGCGACGAAGCCGTGGCGAAGCTTATTGCTGCTGGCGCTGACGTCGACATGACATTTGTACTTCACATCGGATCAAATGTAATGGCAGCTCTGAACGGCGACCATGTAGGATGGTAAGAGCGCGCTGGCATACGCTACCAGCACGGAAAACGTCACCATCATTCAACGACTCCTTGACGCCAAGGCCGACATCAACGCCTTTGAAATGGTATCAACTTCGTTCTTGCACTGCTGCACAATGCGACGTGTGAGTAGGAAAATGGTGTCCCGCCCGTGGCTATGGCCATCTACCTCAAGTCCCCGACGCTGCTGCGATTCTTGCTGGACGCCGGTGCCAGTGTCAACGTTCTTGCCGACTCGGATGTACAGTGTTTAGCACACAGTGAAATGGAGAAGACGCATTCGTGTCTAGGGCTCTACGCTGTTGCATCTCGCTGCCGACGCTAGCACCCTTGAGATTGTCACGATCCTGCTCGAGGCTGGCGCCAAAGTCAACGCGCAGGGCGAGGTAGAACTCGACAATGTGCGTCTTTGGGTTTTACGCTTCTCTCTAGACGGTGGGCACCGCGTTACACGCAGCCGCACAAAATAACAGGTCCGAGATCGCATCGCTACTGCTTCAAGCTGGCGCCAATGTCAACAGCGTCGACACGGTGCGGCTAAGCGTCGGTATCACCCCAACTCAACATCGCCTCAGGATCGGGAGACACCGCTATTTCGAGCCGCGCAGCGTGGCCACCTGGCCATGGTCGACCTGCTTCTCGCCGCCGATGCCGACGTTCACCGCTGCGACGAGGTACGACGTCTCAGATCTTGGCGGTTGCTTACGTTCACATCGGTAGGATTGGCGGTCGCCGCTTTATGTTGCAGCCAAGAACGGCCACGCAACCGTCGTGCAGCGACTTCTAGAAGCTGGCGCCGACATCCTTAAATGCACCTCGGTACACCTCTCATCGCCAGTGCCTCTCCACCAACGCGTCTTAATCTCGTAGACAGGCCAGTCGGTGCTGCATGCAGCCGTGAGATCTGGCCACATGGGGATTGTGCGCAGGCTTCTCGCTGCCGGCGCGTACATTGATCGGTCGCAGGTACGAATGGCGGCGCTGAGCGAGCACAGAGCTTATGCCTGGAATAGGCAGGACCGCTCGCGGCGGCGATCGAGGAAGACCACCAAGCCATCGTACTCCTGCTGTGCGAGGCGATTGTCGAGCGAGCCAAGCGGCCGCAAACGACCGTGCAGCTACCGTCGATCGAGACCGACGCGAGTGATCGCTGGCTCGACGTCGACGATGCGACGACGCTTCGCGGCGGAGTGTAAGAACCAAGTTGAAGAGCAAAACCCCTTGAAACTTAATAGTACCTATGATATCGGATAACCGAAGATCGCAAATATGGAGGAGCATGGCATCGCGCTGCCGTCCAAGCCGACCGCGATGCTCTCGGTGCACACGCGGCGCTGGGAGTCGCCGGACCTCGCCGCCGCCGACGTCGACTTGGCCGCGCCGCTTTCCAGCGTCCTCGTCGTCTTCCTTAACGGCCTCGGCCTGCCCCAGGACTCGTGGTTCCCAGTGGCCGACGCAATCCCTGCGCTCCTGGAGCAGCGTGCGCTGCCAGTGGCATCTCAGGTACTGCTGATGTCGTACGACCGATACGGGCAAGGACGTTCGACGGACAAGGACCCAGCAGATGCTGCGGCGCCGGACCCGAGCCACGGCCACGACGCC
The DNA here is from genome assembly GCF_000151545.1 of Saprolegnia parasitica CBS 223.65. NCBI lineage: Eukaryota > Oomycota > Saprolegniomycetes > Saprolegniales > Saprolegniaceae > Saprolegnia > Saprolegnia parasitica. The sequence continues at coordinate 34,793 of NW_012156441.1, forward strand.
TTGGACGTCGTTGCCGACTTGAACGAGCTCTTGTATGTCGTCGCGCAGCTCTTGGCCTTGCCTGGGGGCCAGCTGCCACCCCTTGTGTTTGTCGCCAACTCGATCGGGTGCGCCGTCGCGCGCCTGTACGCGCAGGTGTACCCTCGGCGCGTGCACGCATTATTGCTGGCCGACTCGATCATTGCCAACTCGCATTACGGCCTCATCATTCCCGACCCGGACAAGGAGTCGATTCCAGACGAGATGCACGTGACGCCAGAGATGCTCCGACGCGCCCGCGCGGCCCTCAACGCGCGCTTCCACCCGGACGTGGGCAACGCCGAGGGCTTCTCGCGCAAGAACCTCAAGGAGCTCCTCCCACACGCGAACGCGCCCAAGCTGCTAGCGACGCCAATTATCGGGCCGTATGTGACAGTGCTCGAGCACGACCCGGTGGTATTTGTGCTAGAGTCGATTGCGATGCCCGAGGTGGCGCCCGAGATCGTCGAGCTCTTCACGCATCCGTTCTGGCACGCGTACAACAAAGGCCTCGTCGAGATCACCAACGCTGAGCGGCGGCGAGGACCAACTGTTGTGCCGGGCGCCGGCCACTTTATTCATGCGACGCACCCCTCGGTCGTGGCCACCGAGACGGTCGACCTCGTCGTTAAAGTGCTGCTCGCCACGTGCCCCACCTCCATGCAATGACCTCCATGCAGCCTTCCGAATATTACAGTCATTGTACAGAGCACACGTCGAGTCTATGCCGACGTGGCAGCGTTGTTTGGTGCTCGGAACTTCCGAGCACGTTGCTCGTTTCAGATCTTATTCTGGCCGTGAGACTCTGTTTACACTCTGTCGAAAACGCTGTTTGATGGACGTTCCGGATACGAGAGGCATATTATCCGGTGGATGGGTTTCAATCGTCATGCTGCGCCGTGGCTGGCTCGGATTGCAGGTCGCCGGCGCGCGCCACCGCCATGCAAGTAGCAGCGGCAGCATATCGCTGCGGGCGCTCGACGACATATTGCTCGTCGTACAATTTGAGCGCGACCGGCAACAGGCCGCGACCGGCGTCACGCTCTTACCGGGGCGGTACACGGTGCCGCCGGACCCGAGCCTGCCCGAGCGCCTCCATGGCAAGACCATCCACATCACTGGCCTCCGGACGCTCGGCAACAAAGGTAGCCTGCCGACCTCGTTTGTAGAGGCCCTGACGAACGCCGGCTTTCTGTGGCGCCCACTCGAGCACCGCTGGGCGCTCTTCATCTCAGCACTCCGCGTCCACAAACACATCTACGAGCACGTCCTCGTGCGCCAAGACTTCGTCGTGCCGTCTGACGACCCGGCGTGGCCCATCGAGATGTGGGGCGCCCGACTCGGTACGATGGTGACCAAGCTGCGCGCAGAAGGCGATGCCAAGTGTCCCCCGGCGCGCCGCGCCCAGCTGGCCGAGCTGGGCTTTGCGTGGGACGCGTTCGCGGCCAAGTGGGAGCTTCGCATCGAAGCCTTGACGATCTTCCGGGCGCTGTATGGCCACACGCTGGTCCCGTTCATCTTTGTGGTGCCAGCGAACGACCCAGCGTGGCCGCGGCGCCTCTGGAACTACAAGCTCGGGTCCGTCGTCAACTACATTCGGTCGGGCGACGCCGTGATCCATTCCGAGCGCCGGACGCAGCTGAACGCGTTGGGGTTCGTCTGGGACGCCAACAAAGAGTCGTTCGAGACCAAACTGCGCGGATTTACTTGCTATAGAGCGATGTATGGGCACCTCAACATCTCCAGCACATTCACCGTGCCGTCGGACGACGCGTGGCCGACAGATCTCGCAGGTATCAATCTCGGGGCCGCGACCTGGTACTTCCGTCAAGGCAAACTCTCGGGCACCTTGACTCCGGAGCGCATCGCTGCCCTCGATGCGATCGGTTTTGTTTGGGACGGTGAGACGTAAGCTCCTTCAACACGGATGTAGCAAGATGTTCATACGTGCGCTGCGTGAGAGAGGCCCTGCTCGGAGCAAGTCGCTTTGGAAATTTGGCGCCAGGGATTGTCGCAGATCGTGACAATTTCACGCCAATCATCCGGATAGCTCACGACGACGCGCCGACTAGGTACCCGTGGATCGCTGCCTGCGCCGCCGACGCTGGTCTAAACCAAGAGAAATATAGCCGCTCACATGAGCTGCACGAGCTTGTCTTTGAATGCGTCGCTTGCAGCATCCTTTTGGCGATCGTCGTGGCGGGTGAATCTTCAACATCCGGACAAATGGCGCGAATTCGCTAAAAACAGGCCGGGCATCCTAGTCTCACCGTCAATGACAAGGATAACTCCTCGTTCCATGGGGCCGACGCAACGCGTGACACATTCCATTGCACATGAGCTCGCGTCGGTCTTCTATTAGGCGCCGTCGCCTTGCAACGGTTTGCCTCAGCGTAACTACTTGTTGCTGCTTGCCCCCGATCTCCTTCCTGAAGAAGGAATCCAGGAGCGGTGATATGCAAAGTGGGATTCGAAGCTAGAATTCCTCGCATCACCTGGCGCGAACGAGCCCAAGGACGTTTCCGACGGACAATCTGGAGGGCGTGGCCGGCGCTTGTCGACGTGCGCATTACTAGCCCCGCTTCTACGAGCCCCACGTTGAAATTAGGACGAATTAGGGCGTCGCTCCTTTCGCATTTCAGTGTGACACACGCTTCGATCGCGACGCAAATAGTGTACGACGCCACGCAGGTGGCGATTCACAACCTGCTTAGGCTCTCATGCCTCGCGGAAAGTCGTCCAACGAGCGCGTAGAAAGACTGCGCGACCCGTATATGAGCAGCGTCTCTTGGTTGAAGCGCGGATGTCCTCGTTGGCGCAGGGCATCGCGACGTTCCGACCTTGAAGTGGTTGATTTTGACGTCAAGAGTGAGGTGTCCACGCATTTGAAGACAACTCGTCCACTTTTCATCGACGCGATACCAAGTATTCGTGTGCAGACACCATGACGTGCACGGCATGGCGTCACGACGCCGGCCGTCCATCCGACGCCATGCAAGGCGGCATCTTGGCCGCACGATGTGGTGATACACTATTTCCGTAGACAATATCCGGAAACCGACGGGGTATCCGGCGCAGGGTTTCCCTTGAAACGCCGACGCATTCGCCAATTTGCTCCGAACCAGTCAAGACGAGAAGATCATGAGCCAAGCTTCGTTCGACGCGTTCGTGCAGAAGGCCGCAGTCTCGGTGCCCGTCGCCGGCTACCTCTACAACCAGGCCGAGAAGAGCTCGCTCATCTGGAAGCGCCGCTACTGCGTCCTGCAGGAGAGCGCGCTCGCGATCTTCTACTACGAGTCGGAAGAGGCGGCCGCCGAGGGCTCGCTCAAGGGCAAGATCCCGTACTGCTCGGTGCACGACTGGGACGGCAAGCCGCATGGCTTCCAGGTAGACACGTGATACCATGGTATCCAAGGCTCATGCATATGCCTAGTTTTACACGCCCACGAACAAGTGCTTCCGCGTCTACTGCGACTCGGACGACGAGCGCAACAAGTGGATGACGTCGATGCAGGCGCAGCTCGACAATGCGCCCGAAGTCGCTGACGGCGAGCTTGCGCCGTATGCGCGCAACGGCGCGGCGTCGCCGACGGGCTCGCCCCGCGCCGCGGGGTCGTTCCGCACGCTCCGCGCCGACTCGTGGCGCGGCGAAGACGCCGACCTCCCGATCCTCCTCACCGAGCTCGAAGACCTCCGCTCGCAGGTCTCGACGCTCCGCTCGGAGCTCGCCGTGTACGAGAAGACGGACAAGACCGTCTCGGACGTGCGCGCGCGTGGCGGTCGCCAGCGCCGTGGCAGTGTGTTGGAGGACGGCACGCCGATCGCGCTCGAGCCGCGCGAGATGGAGCGCATGAAGCAGATCTTCTCGCTCTTCGACTCGAACAGCAACGGCAGCATCAACGCGTCCGACTTGCAGAAGCTCCATGCGCGCCTCGGTGAGCCCATCACAGACATTGAGGCCCAGGAGGCGCTTGCGTACATGAACCCGGTCGAGGGCAACGTCAACTTTGTGTCGTTCATGAAGTGGTGGAACGAAGACCACAAGAACGAGAACCCGAGCGAGGCGATGCAGCGGTACGAGATTGCTCTTTGAGATTGCACTTGTGTCTCACATGGCCGTTTGCCCTTAGCTACCAGGCCAAGTTCAAGTTCCTCAAGGCCCGCATCGCCAACCCGGCGATCGGCAACATTGAGACCGAGATGACGGGTCCGTGCCCGTCGTTCGAGTTCCGCGTCAACTTTGTGTACCACCACCGCGACGGCTCCAAGGTCCGCATCTCGCCGTGGCACGACATTCCGCTCTACAACGCGGACGGCAGCGTCAACTTCGTGTGCGAGATCCCCAAGTGGAGCCGCAAGAAGTTTGAGATCGCGACGGGCGAGCCCTTCAACCCGATCAAGCAGGACACGAAGAACGGCAAGCTGCGCGAGTACGGCTGGGGCGACATGATGTTCAACTACGGCGCCCTCCCGCAGACGTGGGAAGACCCGAACCACATCACGGAAGGCACGGGCTGCGGCGGCGACAACGATCCGCTCGACGTCATTGAGATCGGTACCAAGAAGTGGAACGTCGGCTCCATCGTGCAGGTCAAGGTCCTCGGTGTGCTCGCGCTCATTGACGACAACGAGACGGACTGGAAGGTCATTTGCATCAACGTGGAGGACCACTACGCCTCCAAGATCCACGACGTGGCGGATATTGAGGCGCACATGCCGGGCTGCATCGCCGCGATCCACGACTGGCTCCGCGACTACAAGATGCCGAGCATCAACCAGTTTGCGTACGACGGCAAGTGCATGAACCGCGACTTTGCCGAGTCGGTCGTCGCCGAGACGCACGAGTTCTGGAAGCTCCTCGTCGAAGAGCGCGGTGGCCAGGCCATGGTCTAATCTCAGCAGCAGCAGTAGCACACTCCTCAATTCACATTGCTTTATATAACAACCACTCGCCGTTCTTCCCACCACGATAGAATCGCGCCAAGGACAGGCTCGCAAGATGGGGGCGCCTGCAAGAATGTCGATACACAGCAAGTAAAGATTCCTTGCAGTAGAACAGCGGAAATCGAGACGCATTCGAGAAATACGGTCGCGGCGCCTGGCCTTGCAGCGCCCCCAGATGCCGCCGGTGCGAAGCAGGTGGTAGAGCGCGGGTGATGGCAGTTGCGGCCAGTTGCGCAATCGACCCAAGCGGTTTGTCGCCGGACATTACAAGAGTACGCGCGCTTGGCTTGGCGGCGGCGACGCTGGTCGCTGCGTCTGAGTCGGGCCAGGTACACAGTACGAGCTGCTGCTCAGTACCGCTCCTCCCGGGCCGAGTACCTCGATCAGCCATCTTGCGCGAGTTGAAGTCGCCAGTGGCCTTTCCTCCTCCTGTATCGAGGAGCGCGATCGATCAAACGACTGCCGTCTAGTATGTGCATACAAACGTCCAGTGATCCATGGGAAAGCCAAATTCGCAATCAGTTTCTGATTTGCAAGACGACGAGGATGCGGGAGGCCAAGCCGCTGCTGCGCCCCGCTGCCGACGC
>NW_012156441.1:40441-43050 GCF_000151545.1 Saprolegnia parasitica CBS 223.65
CCGGACGCCGTCGACGTCGCGAGTGACGTACGGCGCGATCGCGTACGCCGTCCCGATCCAAGCGCTGAGCTTCTGCTGCCACCTCAACGTGCCCCGCGCGTACGGTGAGCTCGTGCACCGTAGCCAAATCACGATCGTGTCGACACTCATCATGGGCTCGGGCGCGGCCTTGTACTTGATCGCGTCGATCGCAGGCTACGTCTGCTTCAACGGCATGCCGCCGGCCGACATTCTCACGGGCTTTTCCTCCGAAGACGCGAGCATCAACGGCGTCCGCATCGCCCTTGGCCTCTGCATGATGTGCAAGACTCCCGTGACCTTCCAGCCGATCCGCGAGGTCATTGAGACCGTTTTTCCTCGGGCCCGCGACGCACGCCGAGGCGCGCCACCGCCTCCCGTTCCGCGTCCTCGCCACGTCGGTACGTCCTCGTCGTGGACGTCGTCCTGTGTCATGACGCGCGTCATCATTCGTAGATCTTTCTGCTCGCAGCCTTCGTGCTCGCTGTGACGGCCGAAGACGTTGGCGTCGTCATGGGCTGGATTGGCGGCACGACCGGCATCCTCCTCGCCTTCACCGTGCCCGGCTACTTTGTGTGGCAAGTGTCCAACGACACGTACAACGAGTGGACGCCGACCGACAAGACGCGCGGCCGCGCGGTCGCCGTCGGCATGATGGCCACCGGTGTAGTGCTCACGATCATCTCGGTCACCAAGTAGAGAGATATGGCAGACCAAGTAGTACATACAGCGCATCTCGCACAGACTCCATGACAATGTATTCCCTTGCTCTAAAGTCTCGTCCTGCGCAATGATGTCGATGTCGGTTCTTATTGGGACACTGCGGAGATATCCCGTCGATGCGAGACGGTGGTGGGAAGTGCGACGTATCCGGATACAATCAGCAGATTGGCTCGCATTGGCAATCGACGATGGAGTACACACCGCTGCTCTTCAAGGACACGTCGTCGTTCTTAGCGCGCCCGCATGGCACGGTCGGCTCCTCCTACGTCTCGCTCATGTGCTCGATGCTGGGCGCAGGGATCCTCGCGCTGCCCAGCACCGTCGCCACGGCGACCGTCGTCCCGAGCGTCGTGCTGCTTGTCGCGCACGCAGCGCTCACGGGCCTCTCGTTCCTGTGCTTGGCCTTGGTCGCCGACGCCACCGACGCGTACTCGTACGAGGCCATGGGCCGCCTCCTCTGCACGCGCGTCGAGCTGTGGTGCCTGCGGCTCGTGACGTTATGCCCACTCTTTGGCGGCGCGGTCATGTACATGGTCATCGCCGCCGACATGGTCGCGCCCGTGCTGCCGCTCTCGCGCGCGAGCATCACCTTGGTCTTTCTCGTGTGCCTCTTCCCGCTCTGCCTCCCCGACACGCTCCACGCACTGCGCTACTCAAGTGCCATGGTACCGATGTGGATCGTGATCGCAATCCACTCATGCCGATACTAGGTGGTGGCGTGCGTCCTCTACGTCGTCCTCGTCCTCGTGGGCCATGCGATCGACAAGCCGTGGCCAGCGCCCGTGGAAGACGTCACCTTGGTCGGCCTCGCCTCGGTGCTGCCGATCCAGACGCTGAGCTTTTGCTGCCACTTCAACTTTGTGCGTGTGTATGGCGAGCTGCGCCGCAAGCAGTCGATCGCACCCATCGCCTCGTCTGCGCTAGCGTCCGGGCTAGTCTTGTACACGACCGCGGCGATCGCGGGCTATGTGTGCCTCGGCGGCCTGCAGCCCGCCAACATCCTCACGGGCTTCCCGCTCACCGATAGAAGCATCTCGAGCGTCAAGGCCGCGCTCGCCATGTGCATGTGGTGCAAGACACCGCTCGTGTTCCAGCCCTTTCGCGAGGTCGTCGAGCTCTGGTACATGCGGCCCAAGATCGAGCACCTCCGGCTGCCGTACCGCGTGCTGCTGATTTTGGTATCCACTTTTCATGCTCCACCAACAGAGTCTTTTGACATCGCTAGGGGTTTCTGCTGGGCGCGGGTGCGGTGGCAGTGACCGCCAATGACTTGAGCCAAGTCATGGCGTGGGTCGGCCCCTCGGCCGGCCTCGTCGTCTCGTTCCTTGTGCCCGGAGCCTTCCTCAAGAAGGCGCTCGACAAAGGGTTCCTGCCCGCGATGCCGTGGTACGCGCACCTCGCCCGCGCCATGATCCTCATCGGCACGAGCTTTCTCGCCCTCGCGCTCTGGTCCTTTGTCTAAGGCACATACACGACAGTCTCGCGTGCTGGTTTGGAGGTCCCAGAAAGGGCAGCAGGTCATTTGAGGGTCGCCAGATTGTCGGACGTCGACGCCAGTTGGTTCTCGCCGGTGGCCCGATGGCGGTCGGTGGGCGGCAGGGTGGTGTGCGGTCGACACCGCGTCGGTTGTCCATCGTAGCATCTGACGCCAGCACGGTGGCAATTCCAAACCTTTTCAGCCAATCCACGTGCGTATCACTGTCTTTTGCACCAATCAGCGGTCGTCTCAGGCTTTGGCAAGGCTATCATTTTCGTTCATTATTGCATGCTTTTGACCAATGAAAGTGGCTTGTCACAGCATTTTTGGCCAATCAAAGTCCATTGGGCGTTTTGGATATTATCGAAGTCAACACCACGAGCGAAGAATG